>NC_079229.1:16516596-16606596 GCF_029633865.1 Lampris incognitus | reverse complement strand
AGTTGAATAAAGGAGAGGGGTAAAAAATTGAGAGGAAAAACAAGGTGGGAAAAGTAGAAAACAAGAGAACAAAAGGGAAGTGGAGAGGGACAACCAGGGATAGAAAATAGGGAGAGAGACAGAAAGAAACAGTGAGACAGAGAGAGCGTGAATGAGACAGACAGACAGAGAGAGAGAGAAAGAGACCGACCGATGGGGGAGGCATGGTGGTTCCTAATGCTGATTTATGAGAGCTTGACGGTCATTAGCTGGAATAAATGGCCTCTGCAGTGGCTGCAGCATTACTCCCTGTACAGGATACTAAGTGCATTGTAAGGTCAGCCATAAGGCCAAACTTACATATGTAGTGCCCTGCCCTTGTAAACCTTTGTTAATATATCAGCCATGGGATGGAACTGAAACTACTCTATCAGTAACACTGGGAGGCCATTAGCCTACATACATACGCAACTACATTTTCTGTTTCCCGCTTCTAGAACCCACCATATGTATAGGAATAAAACAAAAACAAAAACGAGGCAAACCGCATCTTGTTTTTGTGCCATGGAGAGATCTGGAGCAGTTATCCCTTCGTATCCATTGCTGATTTTCTTGTGTCATGTTGCAGCTCACGCATATGCTTTATTATTATTTGCATTTTTAGTTGACAGTGTAAGCTGCCTTTGCAACTCCAAAGCACTGCTGCACACAGAATACTTCGATATTCACTGGCAAAACTGCTTTTAAAATTCCTATCTAAGACGGCACATTGTAAAAGAAAAAAACAAAAACTTATTTGCCAAATCATGAGTGCCTTGTTTGAGTATGGCCACTGTCGGCTTTAGTTTTCATTCGAACAGGTTTAGAATAAAACTTCCTTTAATGCGAACTGTGTTCTGCCATATTTATTGAAGCTTAGCCTTTTAAGCACTTAGAATAGAAAATTAAAAAGAATAAGATATTCATAATATTAGTGGGAGAGATTTAAATCTGCACTCCTGCAGTTAAACAACACACAATGTATATAGTACGATATCTTTTGGAAACAGCGTGGCTAAGTAGATCTGAGAAAGAAAAAAAAAAAGACTGCTCCGCTGAACACAAGTCATCGTTGCATCACTTTTCACTTGCATCAAGCGCACAACGGAGGAACTGAAAGTCCCCACATCCCGTGCACATTCACTTCACACATGTGGGCTGAGCCAGTTGAGCCAGCTAGAGGCTGGCATGTTCTTTTCAATCATCATCAACACAAGTTAGTTTATCCTTTTTTTTTGTCATTCTGTGCTTTCTGTTGTGATCTGGTGACTCACTCGCACATGCACACGTTCCCGTTGTATTTTTTTTGTTTTTGTTTTTCTCTGCTGATTTCAGTTGACCTAGCTCCAGACAAAAGGAGTAGAGGGGACTGGGAAAAAATGGAATGATTGCGTAAATGGAGGCTATTTTCAGATAGAAAAAGAAACAAGAAAAGCTACGGGGGCGGGGGGGTCAGGGGGAGGGGGCTTGGGTACTGAAGAAGGGAGTTGTGTATGAGGGGCAGAGTGGGAAAGGTAGGATGCTGAACAGTACAGAATAGCAAAAGAGGGCGAAAGAAGGGAAAAGAGGATACCGGGGGTGGGGGGTTGAGTTGACCAAAGCAGTGAGGCTCATAAGTGTCCATCCAAGATTTCGGTCCAAATCTGCATTGCATTGACCAGCCATCTCCGGCACTGTATCCGATGAGGTATTTCTTTATTTGTTTCTCCTATAATTTCTTTTCTTTTTTTCATAACATTTTTCTCATGGAACATGAACATTTATTGGCATAATGTTCATGTCAGGCCAAGTCAATATATTCATAAAGCACATTTGAAAATAGCCATCATTCACCACAGTGCTATACAATTCAAACAACATATATTCAAACTGGTTTCCCAAAGCTGGAGTTAGTAAAACATTCCTGCCACTACTACTACTACTACTACTACTACTACTAATGCTATTACTACCTAATAGTAATATTCTACTACTACAATCACTACTACTACTACTACTACAAACACTACTACTGTTATTACTACTACTACTACCTAATACTACTGCTACTACTAATGGTATTACTACCTAATAGTAATATTACTACTACTACTTCTACTACTAATACTAATAGTAATACTCTACTACTACTGCTACTACTAACTACTACTACAATCACTACTACTTCTACTACTAATACTATTACTTCTACTACTACTACTACCTAATACTACTGCTAGTACTAATGCTATTACTACCTAATAGTAATACTACTACTACAACTGCTACTACTTCTACTACTATCTCCTAATACTACTAATACTATTACTACCTAATACTAATGCTGTACTACTACTACTACTGTTATTACTGTTACTACTCTACTACTACTTCCTAATTCTACTGATACTATTACTACCCAAATAACAATACTCTACTACTACTATTACTGCTGCTACTACTACGACTACTATGACTACTACTACTATTATTACGACTACTACTACTACTTAATACTACTAATACTGTTACTACCTAATAGTAATACTCTACTACTGCTAGTACTACTACTACTACCACTACTACTACTGCCACCACTCTACTCCTCTACTACTACTACTACCGCTAGTACTGCTACTACTCCTAATGCTGATGCTAGGCCTGGCTATTTCACAGCTTCTAACTTTGGAATGGGTTTGTTATTAATTAGGTGGCTGTTTTCCACACCAGTGTTTCGTCTTTGGGGCCGGGGCCTCGAGCAAGTGTGATCGTTTTTGAAACGGTGGTTTTTCTTGTTAAACAGAGGCTAACTTCTATAAGACTAGCGGGCTGTTGTCTGCGCTGTTTGTTTTAAAACCAAGTGAGGAAAAAGTAATTGGTGTGATGCAACAGCTGTGTAATCAGTCCCCCCCCCCCCGTCTCTCTGTCTCTACCTGTTTTTCTCGTCATTTTTCTTCCTCTCTCCTTTATCGCTCACTTTTGCCGAGCATTACCTTAATAGTATTTCTCCTCACCACTCTTTAATGGCAAGGTAGTATAACACACATACACACTCATATGCACACCAGCCCTAGCCGTAACAAATGAGTTTACTGTGGTTATAACCTTCACAGGGCTCATTATCATAGATTGCAGGCCATTTCATAAAGCTGAAACCACCAGTGACGGATTATTAACGGGATGGACACACACCCACACACAAACACACACATGTCCACATACACATGCACACGCACACAGATTTGTAATGAGACCTTATTCCGGACACCCAACCTCAGGTACCCGTAAATTACGGCTGCCACTCTGCCACATATACTTAATCAACTAATGTTGTTTTATTCCTTATTATTAATTTCCTCCGATTTCTGATTTATCTAAAGCGCTCTGGATCAAACAAATATTCCTCCTCCTTTACAATTCAGAGAGGCAGAAAGTGAGGAAGAGGGACATAGGGGGAGATCGTGCGAGAGAAGAGAGAGAGAGAGAGAGAGAGAGAGAGAGGGCTGTGTGCTTTCTTCATGTACTTAGGGGATTGCATTGGTAATGAATTGACTGGCTGTTTAGGCATACATAACGGTGCCTACTACTCACCTTAATAATGTAAGCAGGTCATAACTCCTGCTAACCCAAGGGTATGCAAGGCACGAATGTTAACGCACTCACATCCACGCGGACTCTACCTGCACACACACACACACACACACACACACACACACACACACACACACACGGGTATGCAAACTGTCTATATTAGCCAATGACCTCTGTGTGCCAGATCCCATCATTTCCATTTCTTGCAGTTGCATAGGTAGGACAGGTGAATTTTCTGTTATTAAGGGGGGAAAATCGAGTGTATGCATGGGTGCGAGATTTACTTTCTGTCCGCCTTTCTCTATTTCTCTCTGTTTGTGTTTTTGTGGATGGAAGACAGAGTTTAAATGCGCTGTTGGGCTGAAGGAGAAAAAAAGAAGTCCGCTAGGGAACACGTTGGTATCCAGTACATTTGCATCACACATGAAAGAAATATTAACCTTTGCCCTATGGACAAGGCCACATCTTTTGTGTGTGTGTGTGTGTGTGTGTGTGTGTGTGTGTGTGTGTGTGTGTGTGTGAGATGGCGGTAATAAATTCATTGATATGCACAGCTTCACAATTGCGCCATTCCCCTTTCACAACCACATGCACACACTCAAACTTAAGAAAACACTTACTTATTAGCACATATGTACACACGCACACACACACACGCACGCACACACACACACACACACACACACACACACACACACACACACACACACACACACACACACACACACACACAGCTATGTGTTGACCTGTGAGTCATTACTGTCAACATTGATTTCCTTTTCCCAGAGTGACCCCTGTCAACACACCACAGAGTTCACCCTGGTGGATATTTCACCAGCGCTGCCATCTCTCGCTCTTTCTCTCTGTTTTTTTTCTCCTCTGTTCATACTCACCCTAAACACACAGAGACAGACAGACAGAAAAGAGTGCATCTATCTATCTATGTATCTATATATCTGTGTATCTATCTGTCTATCTATTGATCTATCGCTCTATCTATCTATCTATCTACCTCTTGATTTATGTACTGCTTTCTGCCTAAAACACATGCACACAATATACCCTAAAACAAACAGACAGACAGACAGACAGATGGACAGACAGACAGAGTGAGAATTAGACAGACAGACAGACAGAACAGACAGACAGACAGACAAGACAGAGAGCTAGATAGACAGAGAGCTAGATAGACAGAGAGAGCTAGACAGACAGACAGACAGACAGACAGACAGACAGACAGACAGACAAACAGTTGTAGAGGGGTGGGGTCAGGTCTTACCTCAGTAAAAATTTGGTGTATCCATGAACTCTAAACAGAAACCTTTGTGTGTGTGTGTGTGTGTGTGTGTGTGTGTGTGTGTGTGTGTGTGTGTGTGTGTGTGTGTGTGTGTGTGTGTGCTCTCCCTCAGCTCAGTGTCCTCACTCCAGACCAATATCTTTGTGGCCTGCCATTGAGTCCGTTTTTTTTTCTTCTTTCTATTTTTCCCCAAACATGAAAATTATGCCAAACCAAATTATGAAGTCATTAGTATAATCATATTTTATATTTCATCTTCTCATCTTTTTGTTTCCTCCTCTATATTTAAACCTGTCAGCTGTGAGCTAATTTGATTCTGGTGATCTGTTGCTGCAGTGGCTCTCAACTTGAAAATAGGAAAAATAGAGGGCAGAGATGTTTTTCTTGTTTTCTTTTTTTTAAAAACCTATCACTTACAATATTTCTTTTTCCACCCTCTTTTTAAAAAAATATATTTTCTAGGTGTCAGGAGTCAACGTAAGGACACAAACACCGGATGAGATTGTTGCACCTTCGGCGAACAACAACGCACACACGTATGTATGCAAGGAGAGGTGGCAAACCCTGAAACTTTTTTCCAACACCTTAACTTTTCATCACAACTTCACAAATCTCACTCTTTATGAGAACAAAAAGTTTACTCTTGACTGGAATAGCTGTCAAGTTCTGTTTCACAAGAACACACACACACACACACACACACACACAGGTCCCTAAGTGGAGTAAGGTAACAGGGTTGGCCTGAGGGAGTCCCTGTGTCCCTGGGGAGGTTGAGCTCTTTAGGGACTCAGCAGTACCACTGTCCTCATGGCAATATGCAAATCTCCATATGCTTCCCACCATGCAAGGCTCCAAGGCCCTAGAGACCCGTTCTGTCTTCATTCCAACCACTTTGGTGAGACAGGAGTTTTCTTTTTTCTTTTTTTAAGTTTCACACGTTTTTACAAAACCGATCGAAAGATGCATTTTCTGAATCCGAAACTTGATGCTCCTGTGCACATCTGTACCTGTTTTGGATTTTGTCGTCGGTAGCGAGACGGTTGGACCCATTAGACTCATTAAATCTTCCTAACTCAGGTGTGATATCAGAATCATTGTGGGTCCAATAACTGTCAAGATTTGTGGCTTTGGGGATCCGGGTGGTGTGGTGGTCTATTCCATTGCCTACCGACACAGGGCTCTGGTTCGAATCCCCGTGTTACTGCTGGCTTGGTCAGGCATCCCTACAGACAACAATTGGCCGTGTCTGCGGGCAGGAAGCCAGATGTGGGTATGTGTACTGGTCGCTGCACTAGCGCCTCCTCTGGTCGGTCAGGGTGCCTGTTCGGGGGGGGGGTAGCGTGATCCTCCCATGCGCTACGTCCCTCTGGTGAAACTCCTCACTGTCAGGTGAAAAGAAGCGGCTGACAATGCCACATGTATCGGAGGAGGCATGTGGTAGTCTGCAGCCCTCCCCGGATCAGCAGAGGGGGTGGAGCAGCGACTGGGACGGCTCGGAAGAGTGGGGTAATTGGCTGGGTACAATTGGGGAAAAAAAAAAAAAGATTTGTGGCTTTGGGTTGCTGTGTCTACGTTCAGTGTGAGACGTTATTACAGGATCAGACACCCTGTTTGTGCCACTGAAAAACATGGACATGTGTTTGTTTTCCTTCATGAGTAACGGTTAAAATTTAGGTGCAAAGTATCTAGACAATCTGTCGCATGCATGCTGATCTGCTTGTGAAAGGAACAGGCTAAAAGAGAGTATCCTTATAGGTATTCATAAATTATCATGTTATTATTTAATTTTCATTTCATCATCATTATGGCACCACGGTGGCGCAGTGGTTAGCGCAGCTACTTCACAGCAAGAAGGTCCTGGGTCTGAGCCCCGGGGTTGTCCAACTTAGGGGGTCGTCCCGGTTTGTCCTCTGTGTGGAGTTTGCATGTTCTCTCTGTGTCTGTGTGGGTTTCCTCCAGGGGCTCCGGTTTCCTCCCACAGTCCAAAGACATGCAGATCAGGTGAATCGGCCGTACTAAACTGTCCCTAGGTGTGAATGTGTGTGTGTGTGTGTGTGTGTGTGTGTGTGTGTGTGTGTGTGTGTGTGTGTGTTTGTGTGTGTGTGTGTGTGTTTGTGTGTGTGTGTGTGTGTGTGTGTGTGTGTGTGTGTGTGTGTGTGTGTGTGTGTGTGTGTGTGTGTGTGTGTGTGTGTGTGTGTGTGTGTGTGTTTGTGTGTGTGGGCCCCGTGATAGCCTGGCGGCCTGTGCAGGGTGTCTCCCTGCCTGCTGCCCAATGACTGCTGGGATAGGCTCCAGCATCCCGCGACCCCAATTGGGCTAAGCTGCTTGGATAATGGATGGATTGTAATCATTATCTTTTGATAGAGCTTTATTAAGGCCCAGAGGAAAGGTTTCTGGAAATCAAGAACGCATCAAAACGTTAACAACATGCTGGGTTTACCTGGGTAAACAGGGTTTCTCTGCAGTTTCTGCGAAAGCCACCAAAAGGTGTAATGGATCCTCAGTTAGGTGGGCTACTGTCACAGATGTAAGGATTTGTATCATACCTTGAGCATTTTAAATGGTTGCACATTTAATAACAATGAAAAAAAAAAAAGACTAAATCAGGTCTCATGAGGTGAAATGACAGGCAGGTTGAAACAGCGGCTATGTGTATGTGTTGCTTGCCACCAGCGTCAACATTAAACATATCAGATTGAGGCCCCCCTCTAGGGTAGCTTCATTCTGCCAGGTTTGTGTTAGTGTGTGTGTGTGTATGTGTGTGTGTTTGTGCATATGGGTAGTGAATCCTAATTCTTTTATCTGCTTTCCCGTTTCCTCTGGTTTTTGTTTATCTACAGATTTATTTATATATTTCAGCACTAAAATGGTGTACAGAGCATGCACTCTCGTGCACACACACACACACACACACACACACACACACACACACACACACACACACACACACACACATGCAGAGACTCACTCACATTGATCTATCAATGTATTTATGTGAGTGGATGTCAGATTTTTATTTTCCATCCTCTTCACAATTATTTCATTATTTCTCCCGTCGTATAATCTCCTGCAGAGTTTTTACACTTGAGTTGACTCGAGGGTTGTTGTTTTTCTTTGTCAAAAGTAGCCCAGCACTGAAAGTTAGTTAAGAATTGAATCCTTGACAGGATATCCCAAATTTCATTTGGGAAAAGTAGGGCCTAAACTTGTTTAAGACTCTGGCAGTACTCATCCCTTGTTCATTATTAGAGTTAAGATTCAAAACCCAAACTCGTCTTGTGTAGAGAAGAAGTACCGTGGTTATTCAGGGGATTGTAGGCTTATTTCTGTTATTATTGTCTGTTGTCTTTTTTCTTCTTCTTCTTCAGTAAGACATCTGGATCGGCATGAAACTAGTTTCCCTGTCAGTCCCACTCATCTCTCCTAACCTTAGCCTCCACTTTTTTTCAATAGGAAAGCCACAGCTTGCTCCGCTCCCCCCTTCCCTGGCTCCTGTTCCTTCCCTGGCTCCCTGATCTGTCTGCCTCTCACCTCCGTTTATCCCTCTCTCTCTTTCACTCTCCCTTTATCCCTCCCTCTCTTTCACTCTCCCTTTGTCCCTCTCTCTCTTTCACTCTCCCTTTATCCCTCCCTCTCTTTCACTCTCCCTTTATACCTCTCTCTCTTTCACTCTCTCGCATACACACATGCAGAGACACAAACACATTCTGACTTTTTTTACACAGCTCGTCTTCCTCTGCCTCCCCATCTCTTCCTCTATCTGTCTCTTCCTCCCCTCTTTCTCTCTCTGCTAGTCTCTCCTTCGTTCCTGCTCTCGTCCTCTCTTCCACGTTTCTCTCTGGAGGCCAGAAAGAGAAGAGGATACATCTCTTTTTCTCCCTATTGACTTTCCTAGGTCGAGCTCTTCTCCTCTTATTAAGACCAAGCTAACTGATCAATACTCTGAGATGGTGGGCTGGAGTGTGGACATGCGGACAGAAATACACTGGGCCGTACCCCCGCAAAGTGCCACACTTATCGAAACACCCATTCACTCACACACACAAACATACACACACCCGTGATCACACACATACACTCATATAGAGATGCAGATACACATCCATGTTACATTCTGATATGCAAATCTTTTATGGATGCAGGGCACGTGCAGCTTTACAGTCACACACACTGTATACTGTATGGCTTCACCCCTGTATAAATGCACACACATACGCACACACACAGTCAATACACAGATTTTTTTTTTTGGATTCCCCCCCCCCCCCCTTTTTTTTTTTCTCCCCAATTGTACCCAGCCAATTACCCCACTCTTTCGGGCCGTCCCGGTCGCTGCCCCACTCCCTCTGCCGATCTGGGGAGGGCTGCAGACTACCACATGCCTCCTCTGATACATGTAGATTGGCCAGCCGCTTCTTTTCACCTGACAGTGAGGAGTCTCACCAGGGGGACGTAGCGCGTGGGAGGATCACGCTATTCCCCCCAGTTCCCCCTCCCCTCCCGAACAGGTGCCCCGACCAACCAGAGGAGGTGCTACTGCAGCGACCAGAACACATACCCACATCCGGCTTCCCACCCGCAGACACGACCAATTGTGTCTGTAGGGACGCCCAACCAGGCTGGAGGTAACACAGGGATTCGAACCAGCAATCCCTGTGTTGGTAGGCAACGGAATAGACTGCCACGCTACCCGGATGTCCTAGATTTTTTTAAATGATTCCACTTTTCATAGATGTTGACACAGTAAATGAAGTAATACTTTAAACATCTTATTTGAATGTCACATTTTCCATTACAAATATGAGGAATCAAGGTACTTTTATATGTGCAAGATCAGTTCAAGTTATAGTAGCATTTACCACATAGCTGCTGCACTGTGAAACAGTGTTGCTGTCTTGTCTCGTCTCCTCCTCTCCTCTCCTCTCCTCTCCTCTCCTCTCCTCTCCTCTCCTCTCCTCTCCTCTCCTCACCTCTCCTCTCCTCTCACTGCTGCTTGCCCAGCTGGTGAGATGTGACATCTGCAGCGCTTGTGACATGGCTAAGCAGCTGCTAGAGAAAGAGGGGATGGGTGGGTGCGTCTGTGTTTTGGTGTGTGTGTTTAGATAAGGTAGTGTGTGTGTGTGTGTGTGTGTGTGTGTGTGTGTGTGTGTGTGTGTGTGTGTGTATGTGTGCATGCCTTTATATGTGTGTTGGGGTAGATGGGGTGAGGGGGAGCTGGTAACCAGTAGCAGTTTGATACGTAGGAGGGTCAGACAGAATGTGCATATGTGCATATTTGTGTGCGTGTGTGTGTGTGTGTGTTTGTGCGTGTGTGTGTGTGTGTGTGTGTGTGTGTGTGACTGTGTGTATGGCAGAGTGCCAGGCGGTGCCATCTGGCAGCTTGTCAGGTCGTCTCTCATTAACAGGGAGGTTAATTGTTGTGGCAGCTCCCAGCCTGAGTCAAACATCACCCTGGGGACACAGCGACAAGAGACTACAGACACTTGTGAATGTCTGTGCACCCACATGCATTCGTCTGGGGGCGTGTAAGTGCCCGTGTGCCACTGCTCCACCCTTTAACGGTGCTCTCAAGTTTGCAGTAGTTTAACATGGACCTGCTGTGCATCAGTGGAGGTGTGTGTGTGTGTGTGTGGTGTGAGAGTAGGGTGGGAAGTGGTGGTGGGGGTGTGCATGGGGGCATATGCATGCCAGGACACATGCATGTTTATATTATACTTATGAATTATGCCTTGCTGCTGTAATGATGTAGAAAGAATTGGGTTTACAGAACCAATGTCTCTAGCCCTCGGGGCAAACACACACACACACACACACACACACACACACTCATATTCTGTACACACAAACACATGGGGGTGATGGGTGGGAGTGGCAATTTGCATGCTATTACTGCATATTCATGACTAATTTTGTTAGCCTTGCCTAATAGGCCTGAGTGACAGCTTGAGAAATCGAGAGCCTGCTTTAATATCACACACACACACGCTCGACACAAATGCTCAAACGCCCCACTCCCTGTCCGCACAAGGATAATCATAACACTTATGGTTGTGAAAAAGAATTCCCAACTCATCTATCTGTGTGACATTATGTCCTTCATTTCACCCAGATACAATAGAAATTGCATTTTATCTACCTGTATATAACTTTATTTTTTACAGTCAATCATGCCACCCTTGAACACACACACACACACACACACACACACACACATACACACACACACACACACACACACACAAAAGCATGCAAGCCAAGCATGAATGACTTTTTGTCTTTGCATGATGTGAAACTGAGTTGTCATAGCACTCTGGTGTACTGTAGATGATTAGCAGAATATGTTGCACCTACTTTATGTATATATTTCTTAATAATGTACCTTCAGTGTCAAAAATTGTTTACTCTATGTACACATAGTATGTGTACATACTATATTAATACATACTGTATATTGTTGCTTTTCTCATTTTCTACCGCGTTGTGAGCACATTTTAAGCTGTGTGTGTGTGTGTGGGTGTGGGTGTCTGTGTGTGCTTGTGTTATGTGCAGAGTCACTCCTGAGCTAAGGAAGGCCATTCTGTCTCACCATGTATTCTCCTGAGAAACACACATACACACACACACACACACACACACACACACACACACACACACACACACACACACACACACACACACACACACACACACACACACACACACAGTCCAGTCAATGCCCCACTGGGCAAGTGAAAATAGGGATAAAATTGGCCGCAGTTCCTTTCTTTCCAGAACCTTTTCTCCATTTTCAACCTGTTCCCATGTCAGGCCATGTGACTACAAAATCTCTCCCAAATTTGGGGTGATTTAAACTTTTTCCCACCAAAATTACAGAGAAATTGCATCTTTTGTGCCCCCATATTACTTAGGCAATCCTGAGGGGGTTAATAGTAGTAATGTACATGTTCCCCTGGACAAAAGAAAAGCATACATTTTCTCCCTCAAAGTGCCCATGTGATGGTAATGACAATGCATCTTACATTAGATTACATTAGATTCAACTTTATTTTCACCATAGAGTACAAGTACCGAGACAACAAAATTAGGTCGGCATCTACCCAGAAAGTGCAAAATAAACAGGAGAACAAAGTTCTTTGTTCAATGTACTGTATGTATCTTCTACTTTTTCTCTATTCTCAGCTGCTCCCAGTAGGGGTTGCCACAGCGGGTCATCCATTTCCGTCTCTTCCTGTCCTCTGGATCTTTCTCTGTCATGCCAGCCACCTGCATGCCCTCCCTCACCACATCTATAAACCTCTTCTTTGGCCTTCTTCTTTTCCTCTTCCGTGGAAGCTCCATATTCAGCATCCTTCTCCCAATATACCCAGCATCTCTCCTCCACACATGTCCAAACCATCTCAATCCTGCCTCTCTTGGTTTGTCTCCAAACCTTCCAACCCGAGCTGTCCCTCTAATATACTCGTTCCTAATCCTGAACTTTTTCGTCACTCCCAGTGAAAATCTTAGCATCTTCAACTCTTTCACCTCTAGCTCTGCCTTTTTGTCAGTGCCACCATCTCCAAATCATACAACATAGCTATCTTACTGCCATTTTGTAAACCTTTCCTTTAACTCTTGCTGGTACCCTTCTGTTGCAAATAATTCCTGACACTCTTCTCCACCCACTCCACCCTGCCTGCACTCTCTTCTTCACCTCTCTTCTACACTCCCCATTACTTTGAACAATTGACCCCAAGTATTTAAACTCATCCACCTTCGTCACCTCTACTCCTTGCATCCCCACCATTCCACTGTCCTCCCTCTCATTCATGCATATATATTCCGTCTTGCTGCTACTGACTTTCATTCCTCTTCTCTCCAGTGCATACCTCCACCTCTCCAGGCTCTCCTCAAGCTGCACCCTACTCTCGGTACAGATCACAGTGTTATCTGAGAACATCATAGTCCATGGAGACTCCTGCCTGAGCTTGTCCGTCAACCTGTCTATCATCATTGCAAACAAGAAAGGGCTCAGAGCAGATCCTTGATGTAATCCCACCTCCAACTTGAACCCATCTGTCATTCCAACCACACACCTCACCACTTTCACACTGCCCTCATACATATCCTTCACCACTCTTACATACTTTTCTGCCACTCCCGACTTCCTCATACAATACCACACCTCCTCTCTCGGCACCCTGTCATATGCTTTCTCTAAATCCACAAAGACACAATGTAACTCCTTCTGGCCTTCTCTATACTTCTCAATCAACATTCTCAAAGGAAACATCGCACCTGTAGTACTCTTTCCTGGCATGAAACCATACTGCTGCTCACTGATCATCCCCTCACCTCTTCACCTTGTTTCCACTTCTCTTTCCCATATCTTCATTCTGTGGCTGATCAACTTTATACCTCTGTAGTAACTACATTTCTGCACATCACCCTTATACTTGAATATAGGTACCAGTACACTTCTCCAGTCTTCTAGTTAAAAAATCCACTGCCTAAACATCTCCATAACTCCACAGGTATGTCATCTGGACCAACTGCCTTTCCAATCCACCCTCTTCATAGCTGCCCTCACCTCCTCCTTGCTGATCCATCACACTTCCTGATTCACTATCCCTGCATCATCCAACCTTCAATCTCTCTCATTTTCTTCATTCATCAGCCCCTCAAAGTACTCTGTCCACCTTCTGAACACACTCTCCTTGCTTGTCAGCACATTTCCATCTCTTTCCTTCATCACACTAACCTCCTGCAGATCTTTCTTAGCTTGCTCCCTCTTTCTAGCCAATGGGTACAAGTCCTTTTCTCCTTCTTTGGTGTCTAACCTGTCACACAACTCGCCATTCACCTTTTCCTTTGCTTTTGCCGCCTCTCTCTTAGCTTTACGCCGGATGTCCTTGTACTCCAGTCTTCTTTCTTTATATCACTGACTATCCCACTTCTTCTTCTCCAACCTCTTCCTCTGTATACTTTCCTGTACTTCCTCATTCCACCACCAAGTCTCCTTGTCTTCCTTCCTCTGTCCTGATGATGCACCAAGTACCTTCCTAGCTGTCTCCCTCACTATTTCTGCAGTAGTTGCCCTGCCATCAGGCAACTCTTCACTACCACCCAGTGCTTAACTCCTCCCTGAACTCCACTCAACAGCCTTCCTTCTTCAACTTCCACCATTTGATCCTTGGCTCTGCCTTCACTCTCTTCCTCTTCTTGATCTGCAAAGTCATCCTACAGACCACCATCCAATGCTGCCTAGCTACATTCTCCATTGTGACTGCATTGTAGTCTCCAATCTCTTTCAGATTGTGCCTCCTGCATAAAATATAGTCCACCTGTGTGCATCTTCCTCCACTCTTGTATGTCACCCTGTGTTCCTCCCTCTTCTTGAAATATGTATTCACCACAGCTTTTTCCATCCTTTTCGCAAAATTCACCACCATCTGTCCTTCCACACTCCCCTCCTTGACACCATACCTATCCATCACCTCCTCATCACCTCCGTTCCCTTCACCAACATGCCCATTGAAGTCCGCTCCAATCACCACTCTCTCCTCCTTGGGTACACTCTTCTCCACTTCATCCAACTCACTCCAGAATTCTTCTTTCTCTTCCATCTCACACCCAATGTGTGGAGCATATGCACTGACAATATTTATCATCACATCTTCCATTTCCAGTTTAATAATCATCACTCTGTCTGACACTCTCTTAACCTACAACACACTTTTGACATGTCTTCCTTCAGAATTAACCCTAACCCATTTCTCCTCCCATCCACACCATGGTAAAAGAGTTTGAACCCACCTCTGATGCTCCTAGCCTTACTCCCCTTCCACCTGGTCTCTTGCACACACAGTATATCTACCTTCATTCTCTCCATCATATCAGCTAATTCTCTGCCTGTACCAGTCATAGTGCCAACATTCAAAATTCTGACTCTCACCTTCACACACCTACCCTTCCTCTCCTCCTACTCCCGCTGGACATGCCTTCCCCCTCTCCTTCTCCCAACAGTAGTATAGTTTCCACCAGCACCCTGCTGGCCAAAAATACTCCTGGCAGTCGTTGGTAACCCAGCCTCAATTGATCCAGTTTGGAAATCTGATTTATGATCCACATATTTGATTTGGCAAAGGTTTTACGTTAGTCCCCTTCCTGACGCAAACCTCCCCCTCCCCATTTATCCGGGCTTAGGACCTGCACTAAGAATGCATTGGCTTGTGCATCCCCAGTGGCTGGGTTGAAAAATGTACTGTATGTATACAGTATTTAAATCTATAGAGTGGTGCAGTTGTGTATAAAAATAAGGTAATGCTATGGGAGAGGGAATTAATAAATATAAACAGAGTATAAATATAAACAGTATTATAAAGTGTATGTACATCATAGTGTGCAAAGTTTAGTGCATCCAGTGTAACAGACAACGTATGGGCAGCACAAAAAGAAATGCATATATAAATATGGTTTATATATGGGCAGCACGGTGGCCCAGTGGTTAGCGCTGTTGCCTCACACCAATAAGGTCCTGGGTTCAAACCCCAGGTCCTTTCTGTTTGGAGTTTGCATGTTCTCCCCGTGTCTGCGTGGGTTTCCTCTGGGTGGTCCGGTTTCCTCCCACCATCAAAAAGACATGCATGTTAGGGTTAATACTCCTGTTTGTGTCCCTGACCAAGGCAATGAAAAGAAGATCTGGAGTTGGTCCCCGGGCGCTGCTGCTGTCCGCTGCTCCTATACAATAAGAGCCTGCTCCTCCCATCCGGGAGGCGCTACAGGAGCCTTCCGAATGGAAGGAGGGTAAACAGTCTGTGGTTTGGGTGAGAAATGTCCTTAATGATGCCACACACCCTTCGCCGAGAACGTGTATTGGAGGGCCTCAATGGAGGAGAGCTGGGTGCCGGAGATGTGCTGGGCAGTTTTCACCACCCATTGCAAGGCTGTGGCATCTGAATTTTTTCTTGAATTTATTATAAAGACATCCTAGCCAACTTGTTTTAAGGTCATAAAATGTATGAAAAAGGTTTACTACTCCTTTCAAATATGTCACTATATTCTTTATTTTTTTTAATATAAATCGTTTGGGAAAAGACTGTCTGTGTCTCTATATTTTGCATGTGGTTGTATATGTTTACGTGTATACAGGTTTTTTTTGTATTTTTACCTAGACCTTATTCTTTGAGCAGTTCTCCCCAATGATCGCTGGTAAGGGAATATGTTGACGCTATGAGAAAAATAGATAAATAAATGAAAGACATGCAGACATCAACATCCACTTGCAGGTTCTATCCTAGAGACAGAAGACTAGTCATAATGTCAAGATTGTTGCACTCTCCTCTGTGGTTTTCTTCTCCATTTTACTGAGAAGCCTTTAAATTTTTTTTTTTTTTTTTATACTGAGTGAAAGATTTAACTCTCTGCACCCTCCATCCGCTCACTCATCACTTTTGTCACATCCCGTCTTTCCCTTCCTGCTTGGTGCGGATGCTGAGACGTGCTTGATCAAATGTGAGTTTAAAATTCTTAATCTGTGCAAAGTTTCATCAAAATAGCTCATCGCATGAGGGCGGTAAATATGTATGTGTGTGTGTGTGTGTGTGTGTGTGTGTGTGTGTGTGTGTGTGTGTGTGTGTGTCTATGTAAAGTGCACCATAGTGTGTGATCTTATTTTTTCCCCCCCCCCCATCACGGCTATGTGACAGCTGTCATTTGTGATTTAGAAAGATGCCTGGGCAGAGTTAATATAGTTTTCACTTTTGGGACACACACACAAATACACAAACAAACAAACAAACAAACAAACAAACAAACACACACACACACACACAAGATATGACACGTTATACATAAAAATTAGCATATCAGCTATAGCACTGTCACATAAGTAAAGATCATACAAATATCAGCATTCATTTGCTGGTTTCAAATGAGATTTTAAACCTTTTTTTAGGTTCCACACAATAAATTACTTATTTAACGCCGTTTGTATATTGCAAGTTTAATTCATTTTGTGTTGTATTAGAATAGATTTATTCCTACATTATGTGTTTATTGATTGTATTATGGTATGATGGTTAAAGGATGCCTGTCAATATGTATTTTAAGTCCGAGCCATCTCTCTCTCTCTCTCTTTGCTGTAGTTCAGGTTCTGATGTCCAGATCAGGGCAGAGCTGGAAGACCTTAAAAACCATCTGAGCAGTAAGGACCTGATCATCCCTAGTCTGGAGAGGGGGCTGAATGAGATCTTACTGCAAAATAAAGAGGTAGTTGATTTTAGGTTGTTAATGTAGCTTTTAATATTTTGATTTAACTTCATTTTAATGTCCATCAGTTGGCTGAAGCAAGGGGAAATGTCTACCCAGAAATCAACATGTTTCAGCTATGGCCCTAGATAGTTCAGTTATTATCTGTTGGATTGAGGAGCCCCTTACAGGAAAACCACATGAATTCCACGTGTGCTCATCACATATGGTCACGTGTGAGTTTGTACATGTGAAATATACATGTAAAATTTAACATATGAAAACATGTTAAATTCACATGGGAAATATGGATTTGGAACATTTTCCTGGTGTAATGTATGAAACCCTTGTAAATTCCCATGTGAAACCTATGGGATTACATGTGAAACATGGGATTACATGTGAACCCTATGGGATTACATGTCAAACTCATGTAAAAGTCCCATGTGAAACCCATACAAATACTCCTGTGAAACCCATGTAAATTCCATGTGAAACCCATGTAAATTCCATGTGAAACACATACAAAAACCCATGTGAAACCTATGGGATTGCATATGAAGCCCATGTAAATTCCCTTGTGTAAAACAGAAATACCCATGTGAAACCTATGGGATTATATGTGAAACCCATCAAAAGTCCTCAGTTTCACAGTGTTATCAACATATTGTAGCGAATTCCGGGGACAACGCAACCACAGGAGCTGCCGTGGCTGGGAAGCGAACCCGTATCGCCCGCACCGCAGGAGACATCGCTAACCGCTCGACTAAAGGGTCAGACCCGCGAGCCAGCGGCCAGCGTGTCTTCTTATCCATGCACGTTACAATATGTTAAACCCATGTAAACCTGTTACTTCATGTAAATACTTGCATACACCTCCAAGTGTGTGTGTGTGTGTGTGTGTATGTGTGTGTGTGTACAAACCAAAATAGTCTTAGAATTTACATTTTCTATAAAACACTTAAATCAACAAAACACAGGCCTGTGGGCAGTCATGGATGGGGCTGGTAGATGTTGTGTAAGAGAGTTACAGCAAATAAAGCACATTTACTCAGCGTCACCCAGGTCTCAAACTCACAAACTTTGACACCAAGGGCAAGCCATGAACTTGCTGAACTATCCGTTGGCAGTATGAAAAGAGGAGGTGCCACGCTGTGACTGAGGCAGCCAGCAGGGTGTATGTGGTATGATCTGGCTAGCCATTCAAAGGCAGATTTCAAACCAGTGTCAAATATTCTGTTTTCAAGATACATTTTTGGGAATTTGCATACTTTTTCTGGACAACATTAGAAATGTCTGTCATTTATTTGTACAAGTATGGAATGCTCCATGAGCGAATAACTGATGTTTAAAGATCCTCAATTTTCCATCAACTACAATAAAGGAATAATTCAAATCAAAATGAAATTTGTTTATGTTTCATCTACCAAGACAGGAAAATATTTTATATTTTTTACATGAAGATTGGACACTGAACGGGTCCGCGGTGGTGTAGCGGTCTAAACATCGGCTTTGTGTCGATGCAGTTGCCCGCTGTGGACCGGGGTTCGCGCCTTGGTCTCGTCAGATCCGACTATGGCCGGGCTCGATGAAGCGGCGATAACTGGCAGCACTGTCTTCGGGAGGGGGGCGGAGTCAGCTTGTGTTCGTCACATGAATGCGTTTCTGGGTGTGTTGGAAACAGCAGTGGTTCGGCCTGGATTCACCTTGTCACGAAAGTGGCGAGGCGTCTCCTTCGAGACTGCCGGCTGGAGAAATGCAGTTGGTGAACGCATGCAGTACGAGGGTGGGTGTTTGAACTAAAATAGGGATCGATTGGCCACTAAATTGGGAGAAAAAAAGGGAAAATCAGAAATAAATTTCCAAAAAAAAAGCAGAAGATTGGTCACTGAGTAAGCAGCAATTCACCACTGCAAAATGGCACCATGTTCTTCTGTAAGGCCTGTGGCCATGTTTCCTGTGGTGGTAATGAAGTTAAAACAAATATAAGTTAACAAATACAAATTGACTTTATTTGCAAACATTCAATGCAAATGTATTAACAAAACTGTCCATAGGGGGATTGCCGGTTCGAATCCCCTCGTTACCTCCAGCTTGGTCGGGCAGACACAATTAGCTGTGTCTGCGGGTGGGAAGCCAGATGTGAGTATGTGTCCTGGTCCCTGCACTAATAATAATAATAAATCAATCTTATATAGCGCTTTTCTAACACTCAAAGTCGCTTTACAATAAACGGGGTGAAACAAGACAACAGATAAACATAACACAGACATACAGGGGTGGGTGGGAAGAGGGGCTACGAGAGGGAGAAGCGCCACACACAACGCCAGCAGTACTCTCCCACTTAAACAGATACAAAAGGGCAAGAAACACAAAAAAAAACAACACTGTGGACGTTGATTTTCTGTAGGGGTTTACTCCCATAGCCTAGTCCTCTCCCGAGGTATCCACTAAGCAGTGGCACTATTTAACCCATTGCTGGGGGCTGGTTCTTGGGCACGTCCGCACGTCTAGGGGTCAGACCTCCTCCGAGTCCCCTTGTAGTTCAGCCAGGGTCCAAGGTGTACCCAGTTACCGTGTGTCGCCACGAGGAGGCACTACATGGGGCTTGCTGTTGGGAGAGGCTATGTACTGGCAGGGAGAGACTTACTGCTCAGCTCTCCTGTTCGCATTTCTGCTAGCCAGCGGTGAAGGTTGAGAGTGAGACGTGACAGGCACAGAACACTACACCAACACACTAGACGCTTCACAACAACCCAACTTCTTACACAAGAATGTCAAACACACATTCACACACTAGCGTCTCCTCTGGTCGTTTGGGGCGTCTGTTTGGGGGAGAGGGGGAACTGGGGGGAATATTGTGATCCTCCCATGCGCCATGTCCCCCTGGTGAAACTCCTCACTGTCAGGTGAAAAGAAGTGGCTGGCGATGCCACATGTATCGGAGGAGGCATGTGGTAGTCTGCAGCCCTCCTTGGGTCAGCAGAAGGGATGGAGCAGTGACTAGGACGGCTTGGAAGAATGGGGTAATTGGCCAGGTATGATTGGGGAGAAAAAAATCCACAAAAAAAAAAGTGCATAGAAAGGACCAAAATGCCCCATAAAAATTAAATGAAGGGGGCAAAAAATGTCTACTGGGAAAAAAGTTAAATTCTTTGAGAATTTACAACTTACTTTTTATTTGAGAGAGAGATAGAGAGAGAGAGAGAGAGAGAGAGAGAGAGAGAGAGAGAGAGAGAGAGAGAGAGAGAGAGAGAGAGAGCGAGAGAGAGAGAGAGAGAAAGAGAGAGAGGGCGTGTGTTGTGTGTGCATGATGTGGATTGTCTCAGTCCTCTGGGTCTCCTCCAGCAGGCTCCCTGTTTTGGGACTGAAAGAAAATCAAAGATTAGGGCAGTACAAACACCAGTCTATTCTGTCAAAGTAGAGGTTCATTTCTTTTCTATCTTTCAGGATTGGTTCTATTATTTTCAAGTGATGACTGGTCTATTTATTCAGAGTAGTCAAATACATAAACGAGCTCAGATTCTGTGCAGACCCACAGCGGGCCCTCTAGAAGCCGTCCAAAATGGATTCTATGAATTACGCAATCATCAGTATCTTGGCATATACAGTATAAATAGGTTACCATGTTTCCCTCTCCACTCGTCACGTAAAAAACATATGTCTGCACTTTAGCAGCTCCTTGTATAAACTGAACTGAGCCAAATGTAAAAGCCATGAAAAGGGGAGTATTTGTATGAAAGTTGCACAAACAAGCTTTCCTCAGGTTGAGTGTTTAATGACTGATTCCTCAAGATAACCACATACAATTAATACAGATGCTGTGCTTGTACAAGTGTCACAATATGCACAGTTCTCCTAAATGTTTACAGTGCTGAAGTATAACAAACGCTTAATAGACACTACTGAAATATAACCATAGAAAATGTACATCAAAACAGCAACTTGAATGTGTATTCTATTGCTTAGCACTAGCATTAATGTTTCCAACTTTGAATACCGGTAATGAAATGAAACGTATTCAGAAAACAAATACAGCAATTCACAAAATAAACTAATAAACTCGGTTCATTTCTACTGTACTGATAACACTAACTCATAATTTTTAACATACAGCGCTAACAGCACATCGAGTTAGTGACAGATATTTCTGTAAACACACATACAGGATGGATAGTCTACAAACTACAGCGCCAACCGTATGATTTTCCCAATTCGCTACTCCATAGATGAGAGTGCTGTTTGCATTACATGATGTTAGCATGCAGGTAGCGTTACATGAGGTTAGCGTTGCTAGCTTATTCATTGTCATGTAATTAGCTTCATTATTCAATACACACACATACCGTAATACAAATAATTTCCTGAGCACATATCACATTTACCTAACACACCCATGAACATGGAATATGTGTATATATATATATATACACACACACACACACACACATATATATATATATATATATATATATATATATATATATATATATATAACACACACACAATATATATATATATATATATTTCCCCCCCGTATCTGTGTTGATATTCCGCTCCTCATTAGTTGAGCACTTATAACACCATTGACGGTTTCGGTAAAAAAACGCTATATGTATGTATGTATATATGTATGTGTGTGTGTGTGTGTGTGTGTGTGTGTGTGTGTGTGTGTATATATATATATATATATATATGGACTCAGGATCAGGAATCAGGAACGATTTGTCACTTCTTTTATGTACTTGCGTACACAAAAGAAACGAAATTCTGTTTCCCCCAGCCCACAGCAGTGGGACACAAAAGACAAAAACACACATCCAGAATTCCCAAAAATGACACCGCCAACACATACAAAAACAGAGAACAAAGCAAAAAACAAAAAAAAACAGATAACAACACAGTCCACTCAGTGCAAACAGTCCAAAAATTCCACTGTCCAGAGAACGAACGCCAGCCAGAATGACTGTTGGAACTGGAACTGCTGGTCTGCATGGGCTAGCTGTTAGCTTAGCCTGCCCCGCTTCCGCATCCTGTCAGACCGCCCTCAATGTTTCCTCCTCGGGCGCAGCTCCAGCAGGGCCATGGTCCCTGGGCCCACTGGATGCAGCAGACCAGGTTCCCCTAGCCGATCCCACGCCAGCTCTCTCAGCCAGACACCTTCGACACACCTCCCCGCACTCCACACCAAAAACACAGTCAATGTTAGGTGAGGCCGCTGCCAGACTGCCCTCAGTGTTACTGGAACTGCCAGTCTGCATGGGCAAACAGTTAGCTTAGCCTGCCCCAATTCCGCATCCCGTCAGACCGCCCCTGTTTTTACCTCATAGGGCACAGCTCCGGTCAGGGCCACGGTCCCTGGGCCCAAAGGACGCAGCAGACCAAGCTCTCCCAGCCGATCCAGCAGCAGTCCTCACAGCCATCAAACGAAGACAAAGCAAACCTAGACGCAGACGTGGACAAAGACACCGCATGGACGGCGCTGGGCGAGGCCACCGCAAATGCAAGTTCGTGCTGCCATCTCCCCACACCGGTGCTGGGTGAGGCCGCTGCAAACAGGAATTTGTGCCGCCATCTTCCCACACCGAAAGTGGAAGACCTCATATGGAGGGCCTCATCTGAAAAGGGGAATATTTATGTGAAAGATGCACAGACACAAACTTTCCTCAGGTCGAGTATGTAATGACTGAGGGGAGAGAGCGAGGTGTCTCTTAATGTGGCTCAATAGCTCTACTCTGCACCTACTGGAGCCCTCTGGTAACCACAATTACTCTTAGTACTGCTGGTGCTAGGGTGACTTTATCAACATCAAAAAATATGAAAACACAGAAATTGCTGTACTCCAACTGCTGCTACTGACGACAGACGTTTTAAACATAAGATAGAATATAACATGAAAATGCTCAGCTATATGAAAAGTAGCACATATTAGGCCATTCAATTGAGAACATTGCTCTGCTACTGAACATGGTAAATGCACATTAATCCATCTGTCTTATACTTCCCTTCAAAATCAGATGTCCTCAACATCATTACCTTTAACTTGAGATGCTTGAATATCATCAAACATGTACAAAACACTGGTTTACAGGCTGGAACTGTTTTGATACATTCAGTTCTTTTCACATCATGAAAATGTGCAGTATTTGTGACATGTTGTAACATGTGGTTACATGAATTCCACATGTGCTCCACATGGTGTAACACATTTTCCACATGTCTTCCAGATGTTGCAACTTGTGGTAAAATGTTTGCCATATGTGCTCCACAAGTTATATATGTGGAAACATTTTTCACTTGTGCTTCACGTTATACTCTGTGGTAACATGATTTCCACGTACTCCACATGTTGTAACATGGTGTGACATATTTTCCACATGTGCTCCACATGTTGCAACATATAGTAACTTGTTTCCCACATATGGATACATGTGGAAGACATAAGAAATTCATGTGGTTTTTCTGTAAGGGGCCTTCTTGCATTTAATGCATTTAATATCATGACAGCAATTACTAAGTCTTAAACCCTGCGTTTTCTCAAAGCAAGTATTAGGCAGAATATAATACATGTATCTAATATTAGGGATGCACCGAAAATTTTCGGCCAAGGGCATTTTCGGTTTTCGGCTGAAAGACCTAAATCACCGAAACAACACGGCCGAAACAGAATTGTGATGACGCAAGCAAAAAGCGCAGCCAGCACACGGTCATCTGGATAAGAGCCAACATGTCTGCAGTGTGGACGTATTTCAATATCTCGGAGAAAGACCCACGGATAGCGATTTGCAAAACATGCAATGCTGAAATTTCAAGAGGGGATGTGTCTGCAAAGAGTTTCTCCACGTCGGGTTTAATTTATCACCTGAAATCCAAACATCCTGATTGCCATTCTGAATATGAGAAGAATGTGGCGCAGAAAAGAAAAGTCAACCCGAGCACGCCCACTCCGTCTGTAGCGGACTTATTTGAAAAGGCAAGAAAGTTTTCCAGTGATGGTGCTAAGCTAAGGCAAAGGGCATAACACGAAACATTATGGAGTGTATTGCCTTAGATGATCAGCCGTTCTCTGTCGTAGAAGATGTGGGATTTCGTAGGCTGATTGATCACATTGAGCCCCGTTATGCCATGCCAAGCAGACGGCATTTCTCAGACGTGTGTTTACCTGAGCTGTTTAATGTTGTTGCAACTCATGTCCATGAGCTTACAGCATCAGATATTACAGCTATCAGTTTCACGACCAACATATGGGGTCATGAGTGGGGTCAAGTTAAACATTTTGTTTTGAATTTTAATTTATATTGTGCATTGTTGTAATGTCAGTGCTAAATAAATATTTTCATACTTTTGTAATTGATTTATTCCTTGAATTGCAATGCCTTGCTTTTAGTGAGGTTAGTAAACAGTCATTGCCATAAATGCAATGGTTCTAATAATTGACATAATCATTTCTTTCGGTTTTCGGCCTTGGTTTCCTCATTTTTGGTTTTCGGTTTCGGCCAAGAATTTTAATTTCGGTGCATCCCTATCTAATATAACGCAAATTTGCTTGCTTTAGAGAATCCGTTTGAATCAAATTATATCATCCCGCACTAAGACACCATTACTTGTTTCAAAAATATTGTAAAACAAAAAGAAAAGGGAAATGAGGTCATGTTGCAGAGTTTGATTTCAGGATTTTTTTTTTTTTTTTTTTTTTTACTGTATGAGACTAGAGAGAATCAGACCAGTCTGTAGAGCAATAAAGATTAAAAGACTTGTTAAAATTAATGTATTTTTCAGTCCAAAGCTTTAAATTGGGGTATCATTTGAGGGAGAGAAAAAAAAAAGCTCTCAGGGAGAGTTGCCCTTATTCACAAATATTGACTGATAGATTTTAGTTTCTCTGACATTTTAAATGGAATAAATATTTGCCAGATTTGATACTCTCAGTGGGCTGACTAAATTATGGGAAAAATATTGTGTGAAGTTGTACTGGGTGGATGCAAAGTATCGATGTTTAAATTCACATATTTTACTGACCAAATCGTCACACTGCCTTCATTTGAGTGGATCCAGCTAGGTTACATGATGGATAACAAAACTTCTTGCTATAGCTTACATTATGGCAGATGTAGCTTGCCAGCCTGTTTTTCTGTTATACTTCTGTTGCACATGGATGAGAGTGACCTTCTGAGTGTCTCAGTCTACTCAGTCACTAGCGCTGAGACACAAGGGTGTTTTTAAGATGTGTGACAGAAAGCTCTTTTGGTATTTTTATGCATTTATTTTGAATAAATACGTACATATTGTCTGATACTCCAAGATTAGATTGTTCACTACATATGAGAAGATGAAGAGATGAATTTATGTCTTTATTAATTCATCATATATATATATATATATATATATATTGAAAATAAATACATCATAGGATGCACTAGACACATCCTGAGGACTTCGGGTGTTTCAGCTCTTTCAACATCATACAACCTAACTTCGCTCAGACAACCCAGCCAGGGTTGATCAGGCCCTGGCTTGTGTCCCTGCAGCATTGGCACACAGATCCCTCCTTCTGATCCAAAGCCATCTGGAGGCCCTCTCTGCAGCCTCCGTGGTAGACTTGATGGCTTTCCTTTTTGCAGCCCCAGTCATGCTGAATGTAGACCTTGCAGTGAGTGGTCAGCAAAGCCTCTACATGCCACTTCAATGGGCTCACAACGTGCCTTCCAGCCTCTCCTCCAGCACTGATCCACCAGCTCCTGGTACTTGGACCACTTCTGCTCATTTGCCTCTTCCATCTGGTCTTCCCTGGGAACTGTCAGCTCTATAAAGGAGCACCTGCTTTGAAGAGGCTGATGATAGCTCTACGTCTGGCCTCAATGAAGTTGTCATAATGTTGGCTGGGAACCTGAGCTGCCCAGTCTGACGCAGAGGTGAGGAGACCAGCTGCTGATCTGGGCTGTGACTGAGGCTGCTCACCAGCCCTGAAAAGGCAATGTTCCTCTGTCTGTGGGCTTGCTTGTTGTTGGCCACAGCTTTGGAGATGGCCCCTGTGACTGTCTTCAGCACCTGGTTATGTCACCAGTGGTATCGGCCCTCCCTCAGGGCTGATGGGCAGCTGCTGAGGATGTACTCAAGTGAACCTTTTCCAGGGCGTAGAGGACATGATGGAGAATCAGTCTTGCCCCAGAGATGGAGATTTGCTGGGCTAGGTAGAACATCATAAACAGCTTGCACCATGAACATGATCCGCTGCGTTTATGCCTGCTAGATATCTGCCCAGGATATCTTCCTCTCCAACACACCCTCCTACCTTGCCCATACTCCCTGCTGCTGCATGCCAACCATTCTGCTGGTCCTTTCCTCCTCAACACCTGCCCATACCTCCTCCAGGATTAGATGGTGTCTGTCCTTGCCATGGACTTTATCATAGCGAGGTTGTGGGATGGCTCCTAGCCCTGCCCGTTCAGCTGCCACCATGCCCACCAAAGCTCTATGTCTCAGCTGAGACTCTGCCATCTCCAGGCCTTCCGGGGCTCTCCACCTCCTGCCTGTCTGGGCACCATAATCCCTGCTGATGCCACTCTAGAGTCCTTGGAGTCCCAATAGAACAGTGCCTCTCTTGTGCGAGAAACCCTGAACTCCTCGTCAAGGCTGCTTATAGGGAGCTGGAGTTTGTTGCTCCTCCCATACAATGCAGCACTGCTGAGGCTGTGTGGCAGACCCAGCCATCTCCAGAGGTAGCTACTTATCTTCCTCTCCAAGGTCTCTTCTGTCGACAGGGTTACCTCGTAAACCAGCAGAGGCCATAGGACTCGGGGTAAGATGCCATGTTGGTAAATCTAAGCTGTGAACCTGCCAGGTAGTCCAGACTTGTCTACTGTGGTAATAATAATAATATGGAACACAGTCATATTTTATGGATAATCTTAGTTTAATACTCCCTGCACACTCCCTGCATTCCTGGTGAGAACTGTGTAGACTCAGTCCTCAGCTGATGGAGCAAGCAGCTAACAGCGCTAACTTTCCTTTCTGTGAACATTGATCAATTGTTTTGATAATCCTATGCCTTGCAAGGCAACAAATGACATTACTAACCTCAAGGATGATATATGATGGCTCTCAGATGAACTGCGATTTTATTGACACTGCAGCCTCATAGTCCAAAACTTCTTAGTTATGAACTCAGCCATCTCCAATACCATCCTCTGGGATGTTCGCAGGTGGTAGTCAGACATGGCAAGACAAAAAGAGCCCAAGTTCTCTCGCCTCCGCCCATAACCCTCTCAAGTATTTTTACCATGCTACCAGCTGATGCCATGGTTCACCCTGATGATGTCCCTGTGGCCGATGCTGTTCCCATGGCCAATGTTGCCGATTCCCATGTGGAACTGGCCCCTGCTCTAGCTGGGACTACTGCTGTGGTGGCTGCCCCAGCTGCTGTGGTGGCTGACCCACCTCCTGCTGCTGTTACCACCGCGGGTCCTCCTGCACTGTCCTACCCAGTGTTCCGGGAGTTTAGTCATGGCACTTCCTAAGGCCAACAATGTTCATCCCCTCCCAAGTCTGTCCCCTACAGCACTGTCAATTAATCACCCACTCCTCTCTTCCCACCACTACCTTGATCATTGAGGACTCTGTAGTCCGAAATATCCGTTTTGTAAATATGGTCATGCGCTGCTTTACTGGAATTACTATTGCTGACCCTCTAGAGAAACTCCCAGGACACCTGGATTCAATGACACTACCCATCAGCAATCCAAGCTGACAAAAGGTTATTTTATCCATCATTTTAATTTCCTCAACAGTTGTGGAAAAACTGCTTTTATTTCTGGCGTAATTCCCACACTCGGTCGTGGTGTGGGGCGTTTTAGCAGAGTTCTCAGCCTTCATACCTGGATCCAGTCCGTGAGTATAGGACACAACATTAGTTTTATTCATAGCCAAGCTTTGACTTGTTCTGGGAGCACTCCTCTCGGTAGAAGAGACGGTTTTCACCTGAACATGCTAAGTAGTCGCATACTTGCTGATAATTTACAGCCCACTGTTATGTCCTCTACAAGTAATTGACTATTTACTCACACGTGCCTTCCTGAGCCCTCTTCTTCCCCTTTTCCCACAACAATGACTGTCGCATCCTTCACTCACAGTAGCTTCCCCTTGTTTTATGATCGCACTGGTGTTCGACCTGTTCCCATTCCTGACCGTATTACCAACAGACATCATTATCCTCACCATCACCACAATAAATGACATGTGAATCAGTCCAATATCTGGCCCCTTCCTCAGTCCTCATAACCTATCACAAACCAACATCATCTGAAACTGGTTTTGCTCAACACTTGTTCACTAAATAACAAACGCCTGATTTTGAATGAATTCATAACTGACACTAACCTTGATTTCCTGTCTGACTGAAACCTGGCATAAGCCCCTGGCCTATTTCTTACTAAACCAGACCACACCCACAGGATTCACTTAGATTAATAAACCTCATCTTGATGGGCAGGGAGGTGGTGTTGCTGTTGTTCACAGGAAGGACAATAAAACAACCACCATTTAATTCCTGCCACTCATTCTTTTGAACACCCTACCTTCAAACTCTCTGGTCCCACTCCACTGGTCGCTACCATCATCTACTACACCCCCAAACCAAACCCCTCCTCTCTCTCTTGTCTTCTCAGATTTTCTGACCCAGCTATGTGTCATCCCACCTTCCATTCTGCTACTGGGAGATGTGGATACAACAGGGTTATCAAATCTGTCTCATAAACTTATTAACCATTAATTTTGGTGTTTCATATTTTATAACTAAACTAGTAAAATTGATGGAATAATCAAATCAGCCTCACAAAATCAGTCACATGAATCAGTCTCATAAAATTATTAACCAGTTAGTCAAGTAAATTCTCTATGAGACAGTACAAGCTTGACTAGTAAATTCTCTATACTTGACTAACTGGATTATTTTGCTCCTTATTTGTTGAGCACTTTCCCTACCGTTGAGTGTTTCTTTTAAAAAAGTTAGAATTATTAACCATTAATTTTGGTATTCAATAGCTATAACCATTCAACATGATGGAATAATCAATGTTGCACCAATTGGAGTACTTTAGTTGGCAGAGTATGGCATCAGTGAAAACTGTCACAAAACCAGCAGGACAATAACTTATTTCAATGAAAACAATTAGATCAATTAAAAAGAAAGAAGATTGACTAATGCCAATCAGTAACAATCAATAATTGAGCAGCAATGTGATGATCAGGCTACAAAAGTGATATGAGGTTGCGAAGCTGTGCAAATATTGTGTGTGTGTGAGTGTGTGCGCATGTGCTGACATGCATGCACTGGAGAGGGGAAATGTGTGTGTGTGTGTGTGCGCACATGGTGTTAGTGCGCTGAAAGAGGAGGTGTTTGTGAAAGGCTGTGCAACATCACACAGACAAGATGGTGCACAGTGTTACGAGTTTGATAAGATAAGATTGAGGCAGGCGGCATGGTGGCGCAGTGGTTAGTGTGGTCGCCTCACAGCAAGAAGGTCCTGGGTTCAAGCCCCGGGGTAGTCCAACCTTGGTGGGTCATCCCGAGTCGTCCTCTATGTGGAGTTTGCATTTTCTCACCGTGTTTGCGTGGGTTTCCTCCGGGGGCTCCGGTTTCCTCCCACAGTCCAAAGACATGTAAGTCAGGTGAATTGGCTGTACTAAATTGTCCCTAGGTGTGTTTGTGTGTGTGTGTGTGCCCTGTGATGGCCTGGCGGTCTGTCTGGGGTGTCTCCCCGCCTGCCGCCCAATGACTACTGGAATAGGCTCCAGCATTCCCGTGACCCTGAGAGCAGGATAGACAGTTCAGATAATGGATGGATGGATGATTGAGGCAAAAACTAGTTAGTGAGGGAAGGAGAGAGGAAGAGAGCAGCGTGTGTGTAAACTACCTGAAATAATTTTGCAAACAAACCGAAAAGAAAGTAGTAAATGAACAAAAGAAAAGTAGAAGGTCTGTCTACCAGCTAGCTCTAGATCCATGTGCGCAACTGAATAGCGAACGAATTCAATCAATAGTAATTTTCTCAAGTAACAAGGGAAGATTCAAACAAAAGAAAAATAAAAGGGAAAAAATTAAAGACTAATGATCTGCCAATGTAACACTTGCTATATGAATCACAGTGTGTATCTACATTACGGATGATACAACCTAACACTTTTCTCACGTGAGATAGTTAGACCAACTACTAAAACTATCTGCAGCTAAAACGCTAAGACTAAATCTTGTAACCACACCAATAAGGCTAACTAGGCCCAGATACCAGCCTTATTTGAGATCACTCCTCCACGGCAATCAGAGGTGTGTCCTTTGTTGTCCGACGAACAGCGTGGGTCCAAGTTTGGGAAAAAAAAAGTTTATTTTCCTGGTTGTCCGGCGCTGAAGTGCGACTCCATGGGAAAACAAAGTCTCTTCTTTCAGCAGCCTGTCAGTTTATGAAAATCCTCAATCCTCGTCTGTCATCAGATGATCTTGTAGGAGTATTTTTGTGTCGACGTTTAAGAACTAAAAGGGATCAGGTCATCCTTCTCTTTCTATGGAAACCATGTGCCTTGCAAGAAAAGTTAACTGGTAGTCTGGTCAACGGATGAACAAGACTAGGTTATCTTCGAATAACCTGGGCCAGCGTAATGTGAGACACATTGTCCTTTGTTCTAAGTGTTCAGCAGGAGAGGGTATCTTTAAATGTGTGTAGTGTGCTCGGTTCCACGCGAGAGAGAACGAATTTCGATTTCGCCGCTGCTTTAAGGATGAGATTGCATCACAGGATACAGTATTACTATAACCAATATTATTACCGTACAAAACGAGAGGGTGAGTAAAGTTCAGCAGGGAGTTATGGGCATTGTAGTCCACAGGCAGTGCCAGTCCCTAATTGATGATGCTGCCAAAATCTGCCACAGAATTCCCAGAACTCCTACAATGCTCCAACTATTGCTACACAATATTAAAGGATGCCTATCGCTGTGTCCTCCATGGAGCCCTGCGACTCTCTGATCACTGATTCATCTTATCCCGACCTACAGGCAGAAACTAAAATCTGCAAAGCCTGTGGTTAAAACTGAGGAAATGGACCAATCAGTCAACACTGGAGCTCCGGGCTTGCCTTGACTGCATTGATTGGAGTGTTTTTGAGGCTGCATCTACAGAGCTGGATGAACTTACTGACACTGTGTTTGACATATTATATCAGCTTCTATGAGGACATGTGTGTGCCCACCACAACTTTCTGCACCTTCAACAATAAGCCCTGGTTCCAGGCAAAACTCAGGCAGCGTTGTCAGGCCAAAGAGGAAGCCTATCGCAGTGGAGATAGGATCCGGTACAAACAAACCAGAAATACACTCACAAAGGAGATCAGAGTAGGAAAAGGTGCTACTCTGAAAAGTTGAAAAACAGGGTTTCTGCCAATGACAACCTAACCCAAAAGCCAAACGCATAATATCCTTAAGAAATCTCAAATCTATCTCCCTCCCCCTCAGCTCTTTCTGCCTCTTTTGTCAATAAAATGCCTGCCTTCCCTCCCTTGCTGCCTGATAATTCCTCCATTCTTGTCAATTATTATAATGACAAACTCTCCTCCTGTTTTGATTAGTTGGTCCCCATTAAAACCAAAACAGTCTCATTCACACAATCAGCTCCCTGGTATACTCCTTATCAAATGAAATCCCATAAGCACCAGCTCGAAAGACTCTGCAAGAAAGCTTGTTTAACAGTGCATCTCCAAGCTTACACAGACTACCTTCAACAATGCAAAGACGCTCTCATCACAGCTCAGACCACCTACTACTCACACCTCATACATTCTGCCTCTACCAACCCCAAGGCTCTCTTTTCCACAATAAACAAACTTCCCAAACCCCAGTAAAATGCCTCCAATTCCTTCACAGTTAACATGCATAACTCTTTCATTTTTCCAAACTAAAATTGACACCATCTACAGCAACCTGACCACCTCTCTCACCCTCTATACCTCCTCACCAGTCACCCCCCCCTTACCACTCAGCCCCTGTCAAAGTTCTCCATTGTGTCCCCAATTGAGCTGTCCAACTTTATGTTAGGAATGAGAAGCTCCACTTGTCTTCTGGATTCTATCCCATCCAATCTTGTTAAGGACTCTCCCAGCTATCTCCTCACTCATCACAGAACTCATTAACTCCTCCTTCAGCTCTGGTTCAGTCCCCAGTACACTTAAAATGGGTGCTATCAACCCCATCCTCAAAAGAAAAACTGGACTCAACCCTGATATCATGAGTAACTTCTGGCCCATCTCCAATCTCCCCTTTCTGTCAAAAGTACTGGAATGTGTTGTCATCTCCCAACTCAAGGCTCACCTGATCTCCAACGACCTGTTCAAACCATTTTAATCTGGTTTCCGCTCACAGCTCAAAACAGAAACAGCTCTCCTTAAAGTCACCAATGACCTCCTCCTCTTCTCGGACTGTGGCCACCTCAGCATTCTCATCCGCCTCGACCTCACCGCAGCTTTCGACACCATCAACCACACCATTCTTCTCTCCCACCTTGAATCCCCCCTCAACATCACTGGTACTGCCTTCTCCTGGCTAAAGTCATATCTCACAAACAGACAACAGTTCATCAGCATCAACAACTGTACCTCCTTCACTGCGCCTCTGTTCCAAGGCATCCCGCGGGTTCGGTGCTTGGTCCTCTCCTGTTCATCCTTTACACCCTCCCCCTTGGTCGCATCATATGTCGTCATGGTCTTCCCTTCCACTGCTATGCCGATGATGTCCAGCTCTACATCTCCAATAGATCCATCACCACTACAACTTACTCCAGTCTGACCAACTGTCTCACTGAACTTAAATCATGGATGCAAGCCAACTTCCTCAACCTAAATTGGGATAAATCTGACATGATCATAATTAGTCCCTTACCAAAACCACTCACAACCTCTGCCTCACCATCGATAACTCCACTCTGTCTCCTTCCCCACAAATCTGCAACCTCGGAATCATTTTCGACAGCAGCCTCTCCTTTGAACACCACGTCAATCAAATCACCAGAACTGCCCTTTTCCTCCTAAAAAAAACAAAGCTCGTATCCACCCATCACTCTCCTTTTCTTCTGCAAAACCTTTGATCCATGCCTTCATCACATTCAGAATTGATTGCTACAAAGGCATTCTCTATGGCCCATCATCCAAAGTCCCTAACAAACTCCAGTACATCTAGAACTCTGCTGCTCGCCTACTCACCCACTCCTGCTCCTGTGACCACATCACCCCTGTCCTCCAGAACCTCCACTGAATCCCTGTCTCACAACAGATCCAATTCAAAGTCCTTCTTCTCACTCACAAATCCCTCCATAACCATGCCCCCTCCTACCTCACTGACCTGCTCCACTACCATACTCCTTCTTGCAGCCTTCACTCCTCTGATGCCAACCTCCTGTCTCCACCACACAGGACCAAGCACCAGACCTGGGGCAACAGATCCTTCTCCATACCTGCCTATACCTCCATCCTGGAACTCCTTCCCATCAGAGACTGTACCCATCTGTCCACGTTCATATCACTAATCAAAAGAAGAAAGCCCCTTTATTTTTGTTATTGTATTCTTACAATGCATTGTATTCTTACAACGAATGTGTTCTCTGCATTTAACCCACCCTATTGTATAGGAGCAGTGAGCAGCTGCAGCACCTGGGGACAAACTCCAGTTCTTCTTTCCATTTCCTTGGTCAAGGACACAGACAGGAGTATTAACCCTAACATGCATGTCTTTTTGATGGTGGGAGGACACCGGAGCACCTGGAGGAAACCCACACAGTCACGGGGAGAACATGCAAACTCCACACAGAAAGGACCTGGGATGGCCTGGGGTTTGAACCTAGGGACTTCTTGCTGTGAGGCAACAGTGCTAACCACTGGGCCACCGTGCCACCCACTGAAAACTCATCTTTTCAGAATTGCTTTTAATGTGTGATTAACGTTGTGTGTTATATGTTTTTGGTGTGTTGCTTTTATGTGTATTTTAACTTATATAAAGTGTTCTTGTGTAACCAGAAAATCACTCTATAAATAAATTTTATTATTATTAAATCATCAATATGATTTTGTGAGGAGAGTATTTAACCACTCTATACCTGTGTTAAAACACATTGGGAGGGCACTAGAAAGGTACAAAACAACGCTATATAACTATAGAGAGTTGTTTTGTACCCCATACCGGCTTTAAAAAAACACATAAATAAAATAATAAATTTGTATGACTGTCTTAGAGGTTGAATGAATTCACATAGTGCTTGTTATTGTTTAGAAGCAGCAGAAGTAGGTGATGTCGACAGATTTTTTTTTCTTATTTTATTTTTTACGATATTGCTTTGGCAGTGGTGCCAGAAGCACTCCATGTGCAGCCAGGTTTAACAGGAAACCAGAACGTATGTGATGAATTACCAGCATATCTCACAGCCCCCGGTAACAAACATGGCGTCACCAGCCGGGATTAAAAGGGAGAGTTTTTTATAGTCTTCCCACACCTCCTTACAGGGTGTCACTAAATTATACCCACTGGTGTTTTATTGTCTTCTGTGGCTTACGGTTAACACATGCACACACACACACACACACACACACACACACACACACACAAGAGCAAGCATACACTCACCAGCATACACACACACAAATACCAGACACACACACACTGGTGCTTGTGGTGAACCCAACCTTGTTGGTTGTTTATATGTGTGTTGGCTGGTTGCTGTTTGTTTATATGTGCTTGTGAGTTGACTCATTTGCCCTGCTACTAATTATTGGTTTGAATGATTATAGAGTCTAACAAGTGCAGCAAGTGGAGTTGATTCTGTGAATCATATCTCAACAAAAGGAAGCAATCCTTTTCTTAGCAAATATATTTTTTTCCCTTCTCATTCTACTTGCATCTTTGTTTATCTTGCACGCATACAACACAGATGTAAGAATGAATCTTCTGGCACACAAAACACAGAAAGATGTACGAGAAAAAGCATACGGGTTGAAAAGCATGCGTAGCCTTCAAAGATGAAGCGTTAATACATTGTATTAAAGTTTTATAGTACTGTCTGGGAAACAGTTTGCAACTAAGTCTCTGTTGAAAAATGTACAATTACCAATATGAAAAGTATTACAACTTTGGTTTTCCAGCTTTTGGAGAGAATTGTTTGTGTTTATAAAAGTGAGAAAACTTCTATGCTAATTATTCCAGTGAATACAGTGAAGAGTGACAGAAAAGACATGGTTGAAAGAAAACTGTCCAAGCTAAATGAGAGCGTGGGGGAGCTTCAGGAGGAGGTGAGGGGAAAAGAGGAGAGACCAAGAGATGAGTAGGAAAGGCGAGTAGAGGAGAGGGGAGGAGATGAAGAGAGGAAACGAGAGGCCCATGCCAAAGATACTACAATGTGGGTTGAGGTGGCAGGCATTTTGAATTGTTTGTGTGTGTGTGTGTGTGTGTGTGTGAAAGTTATAAAGGAACAAATTCCTCTAGGTTGCAGTCAAAACAGGAGGTGTTGTGTACTGTTGTCGCTGTCCGAGCTGAGTAAATGTGAGTCGCGCATATGCGAGTGTAAACGGTTCACCCAGCTTTATTTTAATATGAAAATAAAGACAGGGTTAGACCAAAATGGTCGCATAGCAAACCTTTTCTTTTTGGAAAGTGCAAGTTCATATTAGCCTTGGTTGCATTCATGCAAGGGTCCGCCTAGGAGGGTGCACATCCACAGACTGACAGGTAAAACGTTTTTATTAGGTAGATTTTTTTTAGCTTGAGCGCTGCATATTAAAAACTTTTTTTTTCCCCATACTTCCCGTTCAATCGTCTTGGGCGCTGAACAAAAGTGTTATGATGGCAGGAAAAACACTGGATTTCACTCCGTATCTGTGCGCCACTAATCTCCCATACTGCTGGGCCTGTCAGCCTTTTTGTGCACAGTTATGACTATATGATCAAGGACCTCTTGTGGTTGCTGTGATTCAAAACCTTTGAAAAACCTGTGTTGTACCACAATTGAGTGCTAAGTTCTCAGTTGGTTTTTCCCCGAAGTCCAGGGTTCGAATTACACAGTGGCTTTCAGGGGAGGCCTATTTTCTGGTGCACTACTATACATATCACATGCGCACGCATATATGTGGATGTGCACGGTCAATTGCAGGGTTACTGCATAAAACATGCTATACTGTCAATAACAATTCACTTCCATCCATCCATCCATTATCCAAACCACATGTCCTGCTCTCAGGGTTGTGGGGATGCTGGAGCCTGTCCCAACAGTCATTGGGCAGCAAGCAGGGAGACACCCTGACAGGCCGCCAAGCCATCACAGGGCCAACACACAATTCACCTCATACAGAGAAAATCTAACCATACAGGTAACACAAAGACACAGAAAAACATTTCACCGTTGCAATGGTTTTATATCATTCAAGCAAAAACAACAACAAAATCCACACAGTGAATCGGCCAATAGCTTGCACTACGCTTCTAAACAGACCAGACCGAGCTTATATCACAAGACTTGACAACATGGGAACATGCCCACAGCTTCAACGGTTAGTCTTACACAAAACATGGCGAGCAAGACACCAACCACACTCTAATCACAACACCACAAACGCCTACTGCATAGTAAAACATCCTGGAGGCAGCATCACTATTATAAATACAGTGCCCACCACACTTTTGTTCAACGCCTTGCAAAAATAGAATTGAAACACCATTGGCCTAAATAAATTGACAATCAATATCACAAGATACAGCATACAGGGAGCAGCACAGGGGTGTAGTGGTTAGCGCGGTCACCTCACAGCAAGAAGGTCCTGGGTTCAAGCCCCAGTCTAGTCCAACCTTGGTGGGTCGTCCTCTGTGTGGAGTTTGCATGTTCTCCCTGTGTTTGTGTGGGTTTCCTCCGGGTGCTCCGGTTTCCTCCCACAGTCCAAAGACATTAGGTCAGGTGAATCGGCCATACTAAATTGTCTCTAGGTGTAATGTGTGTGTGTGTGTGTGTGTGTGTGTGTGTTGGCCCTGTGATAGACTAGGGCCAGTTCTCACAAACGCACAGTTCAAGCAAGTTATTCCCTGATTGTTACCTTAAATCAGAAGCGACCACAGGGCAGCTTGTTAGCTAACCAACTCAGTGAAGAGAAGAAGTTCAAGTGGCAATGTAAACGTAGTGATTTGAGTTCGCTGCCATACATGGATGGCCACAGCAGGAATAGAGACAGCATTATGTTTATTATAGTGGATACAAATGGTCATAAATTGGAATATAATGAGCAAATAAACACAACATTGGCCTATTTTTACTATTATTAATTTCAGGAACCTTATATACAGAAAAATAAATATCTATCTGTGACACAAAATGGATGATGTTTCAAAGTGCCCCCTACATTTCTCACAGTCGGCTTTCTGGGGATCGCATGCCCTTTTCAGATGAGCCAAGCTCCCCTTAGCTCCCCCGTAATTTGAACCAGCCTAAGTCGGAGCACTGGAGAAAGGGAGGTATGTCTTGTGGAGATCTGCACTCTACTGAATGCACTCTTCTAGTTTACCATGATTTCAGACGTACAAGAAGACCCTTCACTGATTTGATACAACCCGTGATGGAATATGAAAATCAATTATGTTAATTGAGATTAGTTATTATTATTGGTTAGTTATTGGTGCAGCATCAGCAGTTATGCGGACATTGTACTGGACCATTGTGGTGAAGAGGGAGCTGAGCCGGAAGGCAAAGCTCTCGATTTACCAGTCAATCTTCATCCCAACTCTCACCTATGGTCATGAGCTTTGGGTAGTGACCGAAAGGTTGAGATTGCAGATATAAGCGGCTGAAATGAGTATCCTCCATAGGGTGTCTGGGCTCTGCCTTAGAGATAGGGTGAGGGGTTCGGACACTCGGAGGGAGCTCAGAGTAGAGCCGCTGCTCCTTCGTGTCAAAAGGAGCAAGTTGAGGTGGTTCAGGCATCTGATTAGGATACGTCCTAGGCACCTTCCTTTGGAGGTTTTCCAGGCATGTCCAACAGGGAGGAGACCCCGGGGTAGACCCAGTACTTGCTGGAGGGACTACATGTCCAATTTGGCCTGGGAACGCCTTGGGATCCCCCAGGAGGAGCTGGAGGGTGTTGCTGGGGAGAGGGACATCTGGAGTGCCCTACTTAGCTTGCTGCCACCGCGACCTGACCCCGGAGAAGCGGCTAATGATGAGATGAGATGAGATTAGTTATTATAACTATTTTATATTCATGTGACATATTGAACCTAGTATTTAGTCTGTATGCACTGATGAAATAGGTGCTCATTACTGTTTTTGTATATTAAGCAAGTATTGGGCCATTGTTTAAATCTTTTAAAATATTTTAAGATTTTGCCCATATCACCTCTTATTTGAGTTGGTCAGGTTTTGCTGAAGGCCTCAGATCAGCGATTTTGTCAGATTACCTGCTGCGAAAAGTATTTGCAAAATTCAGGTAGCGTAAGTATAGACTGAGGAAAGTTTATTGAAAGTATTTACAAAATGTCAAAGCAAATCAAGAGAAAACGCATGCTAGAGAAGTGGGTCAAATGCTACCTATCAAAAAACTCACCGTAATACTTTCTCATCTGCAACTTAATCAGTGACCAGATCTCTGAGCCAAAAAGGCATGATGTTTGTGCTCTGCGATAGGGAAGCAATTCTTTGCTTATTGTTTCATTATTGGAATGCTTTTTGAAGTTTTCAGGCGGTTGTATTTTTGTCCTTATTTCGTGCTTTTCCCCACTCGGGTGTTACTCTGCATGTGAATTACAGCCTCTATTTCCTAAAAGCATCTTTGCTGTTGCCTCTCTGTAATTTCTCTGATGGTGATTACTTAAAAATTCGGTCTTTGCACGCTTACCGCTCTAGGCAGTACACTCTCTCCAATACAGGAGAAAAACACATAAAAATGTGTAGCAAGGCAGTCGCTGATACGCACACACACACACACACACAGACACAGACACACACACAGACACACACACACACACACACAAATTTCAGGTCTTGTTAGGGTCACACACAGCCTTTACAGTTGGTCATGGTTAGGTTGTATTGACTAACCAAGTCTCTTCTCTCCTGCCTCGTATCTCTCTGTGCACACAGAGCTGTGCAGAAACAAAACACTTCACCTTAATTCAGATCTCAGACACTCTCTGCACCCCCCCGTGCCTCCTCCCACCATGGTTCCTTCCATCTAGCCATAACCGCTCCAAATTAATCTGCAAAATATTGATTTGAGTAGCGCGCACAGGATTGGGTGGGGGGTTTTCACGATTGCGACCGCATATTAATACGAGCGGGCCGCTCTTCCTCTCCCCTCTATACTTTAAGATCCTCATATCTTCATAATTGATTAATGTTCCTTTGTGAAGTGGGGATGAATAATACATTAGTGGGTCTGCTGCACCCTGCGGCTGATGAGAAAATGTTTAATTTCAGTAAATGTAGTGCACTCGCTCCCTCTTTCTTTCTCTCTGGTTATTTGTGAGCGTGTGTTTGTGAGTCTTCGCTCATGAGCTAAAGACTAGAGGAGTTTTGTTGATTTGTTTTTCTGTCCCCCCCCCTCCCCCATGTTTACTGACATCTTGAAATGTATGTTTCGCCTCACAAATGAAAGGCAGCTTCTGTGTTTGCAGACAAGGGGTGAATTGAGTTTCTGTGCTGTTCCGCTAACTGATAGAGCAGATGTAGTTTTTTTTTCTCACCCTTTTTCTTTTTTAAGTCACTATTTGTTTGAGCGAAATCCCTCCTTTTGCACCTCGCCGCATGCACAACCTCTGACTCCCCCGTCGGCATCGCCTGAAATATTACCAGTCAATGATCACATGCGCATGTGCTATAAACCCACCTGACAGGGACAAGTAGCCTCTTCAACAGACTGGAGGGTGGGCATGGGGTGGGGGTCGGCGGGGCTAGTGGCAAGCGTCAGCAGCACCGCCTGGCACAGGCTGGCTTGGCTCGGCTCGACTCATCTGGTTAATGAAGCTAATTATCCTAAACAGATGCTCGTTAATGATGAGAGACTCGAGGGTTGTAGCACAGCATGAGAGAGGCGTGTGTGTGTGTGTGTGTGTGTGTGTGTGTGTGTGTGAGATGCACCTTATTGTGAGCATCTGTTGGCTATATGGATAAATGATGAATAGGACAGACCCCCCCCCCCCACACTCACACACACACACACACACACACACACTCTTCCTTCATGCCGGTTTAGCCTTAGCTCATTTCCAATTGAACCTATGCCAATGATCAAAGAGATACAAACACTTGCACTTAAACACAGAGAACTAATTGAATAATACTTGTCCCTTAACAAGGATGCTAATTATGCTTATCAGTCTGGGTAAAGCCATTAATCCCACGGAATGAGGCAACGCCAGGCTGTGTTGTGTGTTTTCGTGTGGGTGTGTTGGTATCCATGTCTGAGAGCACATCAAAGACACTTGGTAAAAACACATTTAACTAATTACGCTTAAATGACATAGACAGTCATTCATGGGGCTCCCCCCCCCTACCTTATTGTTCTGTGTTTGAATGGAAATGAACAGGCTTTTCACAACCAAGGAAATAGGTGATGCCGAGTGTGTGTGTATACGGTGTCCGTGTATGTATGTGTAAGGGAGTGTGTTTTCAAACGAGTGTATCTGTATTATCACACACATGCTTGTGTCTGCTTGACAGCCTGTGCCACACACGGATCCGAAGTAAGTGTATATTTTCACAGCTCTTATGGCAGTTTAAACAGTGTACATTTGTTCAAAGAATGTCTCCCTCTTCCATTAGTTTATGTCCTTGGTAATACAATTTGGCCTCAAGTTTGTGCCGTTTATTTAAAATCTTCAGACGACCGGTCCCTGGTTAATAGTGAGCCGTGTTTCCTCTTGTTTAGCTTCTCCACTCATTATCCAGGCCATGTGGAAGAGACAGTATTTAGAGAACAGAGAGAGAGAGAGAGAGCGAGAGAGGGAGGGAGGGAGGGGAAAAAAGAACGAGTGAGCGAGGTAAAGCGAGAGAGTGAGAGATAGAATGAGCGGCTGAAAGCGAGAGAATGCAGCCTGCCTTTGAACCTGACCACAGCTTCTTCTGCTTCTAATGAATGGCGTGGAGAGAGAAGGGAGGAGCATGGAGAGACATCCAGACAAGACCGTCTTTGTTGTGTGTGTGTGTGTGTGTGTGTGTGTGTGTGTGTGTGTGTGTGTGAGGGAGAGAGAATAACAGATTTATGTCTTACAGGAAGTTTCCCGGTTTTGTGGTGTTGAGAAGGGCCCACTCTTAAGTCAAACTCAATGCACTGGCTTTAAATTAATAGTCATTTGGGGTTTACACACACACATGCATGCACGTACACACACACACACACACACACACACACACACATATATATGGGCACTTGTACATGAGCTTGTTTACTTGGGGGTGCAGGTTATCGTTGTGGAGTATGTAGATGAATATTAGTTTTGACAGAGCAGGCGTCCCCTCCTCTGGTTGGGTTTGTATGGGGAACATAGGGAAGACATTAATTAAAACCACAGGTCTGGATGTTTTGACAATAAATGTTTTATTGTGCGGTGGAGCCCATCCTAAATGAGATGCAGCTTAAATCTTTTGGCTGAATACAACCATCTTCCTCTCACCTGCAGTCTCCTATTCCTCCTGTATCCCTCCACCTTCACCACCCAGCAAAGTGTAATAGATTACTAGAAAATAAATTTCTGACTTTTATTTTTTTATTATTTTAATCTGTCTGTCTGTCTGTCTGATTTTTCACTTTTTGCATGCCACAAATTATGACAAATTCTACCAAATCAAAATCTGTATTCTTTTTAAGCAGTATATATGTGTTGATGCTTGTCTACATCTTCTTTTTTCACAATGTCCAATTCTGCTGCATAGCCTGATTGCTTAATGGGCAGTAATCCATAGTGTAATAATGATTTTAGTACTACCTTAGAATAGATTTAATGTATCACAGAAGGGAACTAATACGTTTCTCTTTCATATCTTTACAAGATTAATATGAGTTTGAACATTAATCCATCCCCTCTCTTCACGCAGCGTCGACATTAAGTCATGGCGTCTCTGATAACGGAGTCCTGTGTAGTGAGCTACACTGCAAGGCTTCAGCATCCACAGTTAGCATTTCTGAATGAAATGAGCTATGGATGGATGCTAGCATGCTAACTACAATAGTTTAGTTATAGGATAAGATGCTAATGTTAGCTCATGCTCATGTCAGCTGAGTCATCTCCTCTGTGTCCTTGGCGTATTAGCTGACTTAAAGCAGATTAGATCAGCCGTACACACACACACACACACACACACATACATACACGTACCAAATTTGAATATCAAAATGGTATTGCCTGACCAGTGAAAACTAGATTAATTCAGAATGTTAGCATCAAGGTGTACGGGGAAAGAGATGACTTTGCATATCTTTAATGCACCTTGCAGCATTTAAAGCAATTTATGGCATTAAGTAAAGCTCATGTTATGCAAACACATTTTTGTAAGTCAAAGCCAATTATGTTTAGAAGGCTTGATGCTACCAATTTTTTTTCTTTTACCTTAATTCAGGTTCATAAACTCGTTGCCTTTAACAAGTATTGATTTCTTTCCGGATTATTAGAATTTAATAGATGTGGGGCGTCTAGGTGGTGTGGTGAGCTATTTCGTTGCCTACCAATACAGGGATCGCCGGTTCAAATCCCCATGTTACCTCCGGCTTGGTCGGGCGTCCCTACAGACACAATTGGCTGTGTCTGTGGGTGGGAAGCCGGATGTGGGTATGTGTCCTGGTCACTGCACTAGCGCCTCCTCTGGTTGGTCGGGGCATCTGTTCGGGGGGAGGGGGAACTACGTCCCCCTGGTGAAACTCCTCACTGTCAGTTGAAAAGAAGCAACTGGTGACTCCACATGTATCGGAGGAGGCATGTGGTAGTCTGCAGCCCTCCCCGGATCGGTAGAGGGGGTGGAGCGGCGACCGGGACGGCTCGGAAGAGTGGGATAATTGGCCTGATACAGCTGGGAGAAAAAGCACATAGCTAAGTATAATATGAGGATGGTGAAGTGATAACGAATCAACAGTCCAGTGTCTGAGCTCTGCTTCATCCACTCGGTGAATTTGAGTTTACCCTTCTTTTCACAACACTGTTCATAGTTACTCCTAACATGGTGCTTAGATAAGCCCTAGCGAGTAACTCAGGAGACTTTGGACAGTTTTCACATGGACATGCTGTTCCACCTCTTACCTAAGCAGCACTGTTATGTCAAATACTCCTACCTTTTCAAGTCTCTCTTCAGCTCGCTCTGTCAGTTATGTAAACAGATTGTCCCCGCTCCTTAACAAATGCTGCAAATAGCTTTTTTTTAAAATCTTTTTTTTCCCAGTCTCCCCAGAATTGTCCAGGGATTGCGCTATCGCTACAAGGTCAAACCTCATGACATCCTATCAATGCTTTGCGATCCGCGTTGTGCTTAGAAACCTCCTACGTCCTTATTTTCCTGCCCTATGAAAAGTGTTATCTGTTATATCATTGCTTTGTTGTTGTTTTATTTATTTATTTTTGATTTTCCTGAAGGGCTGAGTTCGAGAACCCACTGCATTGGCGTGTGCATGTCTCTCAACCCGTCTCCGAGCCATTTGATCAGTCAGCACGGCACACAATGTCCCGCTAAACACGTTTATTCTGGTAAACAATACAAAGTCATTGTTTTGTTTTTTTGTTTTTTTTCCGGGAAAGAAAGTGGAATGTCAATATTGTTGCACAATTTCCATGTTATGTGCCTCACCACTATTAACCGCATATGTGTGTGCACTTATATGCACGCAGGCCCGATTGTTTCTACTACTGTGTGTGTATGTGTGTGTGTGAGACAGCTTCCTCTCGACATTTTAATTCCTCTTCTCCCTCTTGTTGTCATGCTTCCACCAGCAGCGTCTGAGCCAGAGAGAGACGAAGACATATTGGTGTTAATGAAAAGCCCTCCTAAACTCTCCTCCCTGCATGAATGTTTAAACATGCTTGTCATAACATTCATTCGCTCACACATGACAGCTAGCATCTGCAGCTGCCTTGCTCACCCTCAATATTTTATCACGCCATCTCCTCTAACCCGGCAATAGCACAATGGCTGTGTGTTAGCAAAATGAATTATAATGACTCAAAACAGGCCGTGTTCTCACTCACTCCAAGCACAGGCTATGCATAATGGATTCAGCGTCGCTATAGGTCCTCTATCGGCATAGTTAGTCCGTTTTTAAAAAAGGCAGATAAAATTAAAGTTTCATATATATATATATATATGTATGTGTGTGTGTATATATATATATATGTGTGTGTGTGTGTGTGTGTGTGTGTGTGTGTGTGTGTGTGTGTGTGTGTGTGTGTGTGTAAAAAGTAGGGAAGTGCATACAGAGGGATACGATGAATAAAAGATTGAGAAGCTTTGACGGAGAAAATATTTAAAAAGGGAGAAATGAGAGGGGCTGAAAAACATAAACAGTGAAACAGTATGCCCCATACCAACCATGCTATTCAGGAGTCAAGCACCTGGCAACTACTGCTACTACTACAACTTACAGCTACTCCCGTTAGAGGTCGCCACAACGGATCATCCGTTTCCATCTCTTCCTGTCCTCTGCATCTTCCTCTGTCACACCAGCCACCTGCATGTCCTCCCTCACCACATCCATAAACCTCCTCTTTGGCCTTCCTCTTTTCCTCTTCCCTGGCAGCTCCATACTCAGCATCCTTCTCCCAATATAGCCAGCATCTCTCCTCCACACATGTCAAAACCATCTCAATCTTGCCTCTCTTGCTTTGTCTCCAAACTGTCCAACCTGAGCTGTCACTCTAATGTACACGTTCCTAATCCTGTCCTTCTTCATTCCCAATGAAAATCTTAGTCAAGCACCTGGTAGCTGTTGGCTGGCAAACCCCCCCTCCCAAAACACACACACACACACACGCATCATTACCATCATCATCATCCCTGACGGTTACTTGGGGTCAAGTATGACCGTCCTCCCTCTGGGTCCCTCTGGGTCCTCAGGTGGGCATAGTGGCCGATCCTGGAACTGCATAATGGGAGGACGCCTGCACGTGACAGCTTTTTACCTGGAGTGGTTGATATACCTGCAGCCACCACACGGTCCTTGGCAGTGGGTGGCCAGAGTCCAATGGCATGGAGAACCAAGACGATTGGGGACCACCTTCTGTTGCAGCCTTCATCCGCCTTCACTGCCCTTGTGACCTGGAGACATCTTCCACCAGTCCCGCCATTGATGTCTTTGTTGGCTCGTGCTTTGTCTGGAACCTCCCCCTTGACCTATCTGCCCCTACCAGGAGCCAAGCGCCGGACGGCATACTTCTTGGGCTCATTGGTACACGCAAGCTTCTCCCCCAAGGCAAGAGGGCGATCCAGGAGAACACACACACACACGCACACACACACACACACACACCTTCTAAATCATCAGGCAGATCAGAGTGGTGGGACAGGTGAGCAGGGCGGTTGCAGGTGGTGTGAGTGAAGGGTAGACAAAAGGTAATAAACTGTTTTGAGAAGGGATGTTATGTTATTTGTGGAGGGCACTTTACATCATTGCAGCATTTCAGACACATCAGGAGAAACTTTCTCATTTATGTGTGTGTGTGTGTGTGGCATGGAGGGGCGTGTGTGTGCATCTTACCTGAACGTAGTTTTGGGGCGAGCGGTGTGTGGTAGACAAGGGGGAACCAGGCGTGGAGCATCAAAGCGGAAAGCCTTGTCACAGACACCCGAAATCAGAATCAAATGAATATTAATGCAGAACCAATTACCTCAGGGAAATGTTGTCTGCAGGTTGGCTCTGCTAACGCGCACGCCTCACATTTAGCAAAGTGGAAGCAGCGGGGGGAAAGCTAAGAAGGCGGACATCAACGGCGTACCCCCCCCCGCCCTCTAACAAGCTTGTCTACCCCTGCTGAAATAGAATTGTCCAGCATGCAGTCCCTCCTCCCCACCCCCCCACCTCACCCCCCAGGCTCCTTATTTCACCTGGATACGAATTACTTTTTTTTTTTTATTTTGGAAATGAATTACGAAGAGAAAATATGATGCAACGCCTCAACAATGCCTTCGGCTAGGTGAGAGGTAGTATGGACACTGGAGCTGAAAAATGAACGTCAGAGAACTGCCAGCAGCAGCAAAATGACATAAAATAAAATAAAAAACACAATAATAAACAATAGAGACAAAAATGCAACTAAACCAAAACCGGGCTCCAAAGCCTGCTCATGTGGACTGTCCCCTTTACTGGTACAATGTCACTCACATAGTAGAAGTACCCATTCAATCCATTTAGAACGGTAGTAGTGTGTCTGGGTGGTGTAGCGGTCTATTCCGTTGCCTACCAACATGGGGATCGCCGGTTCGAAGCACCGTGTTACCTCCAGCTTGGTCGGGTGTCCCTGCAGACACAATTGGCCGTGTCTGCGGGTTGGAAGCCGGATGTGGGTATGTGTCCTGATCGCTGCACTAGCGCCTCCTCTGGTCGGTTGGGGCACCTGTTTGGGGGGGGGGGGGATAGTGTGATCCTCCCACGCGCTACGTCCCCCCGGTGAAACTCCTCACTGTCAGGTGAAAAGAAGCGGCTGGCGACTCCACATGTATCGGAGGAGGCATGTGGTAGTCTGCAGCCCTGCCAGGATTGGTAGATGGGGTGGAGCAGCGACCGGGACGGCTCGGAAGAGTGGGGTAATTGGCCAAGTACGGTTGGGGAGAAAAATGGGGAAAAATCCATAACAAAAAAACCTAGCAGTTTCCAAATGACTGCTTGGGCAGTGGTACCGCGGTGCAGCGGTGATGTACTGTCGATGCTTCGCTTCCTTTACGGCGACTCGTATGTTGTCTGTTCTCTTGGCTCGGCGTGGTGCAGCGGGGATCCACGGAGGTCCCTAGTCACCACTGTTCTGCATAAGTGACTGTGACGCACTTAGAGCAGCCGGCTCCTTAAAGAACCTTCTAAATCAGTGTTAAAGCCTTGATAATAGACCTCACTGACCGATTGATTGGCCTTCATATGTTTACAGCTCACTTTAATTGCCTCAAAAATACCATTTATCAGCCAAGCGGGTCTGAGTGTGTGTATATGCATGTATGTATGTGGGTGCACGAGCATGCCTGTCCATCGACAAAAGGGCCTATTGATTTATCAGCTTCGGGATTTGTCCCGTTCACTGAACATAAAACTACGGCATATGTGCTGTTCAAAAAGGGAAATGGCCCCATTGATTCCCTTAAGTTGGAACCCAAATGCTAAAGATTTTTGGATAAGCTTTCTCATTACTTAAGCTGAAATCAATAGGGGAGAGCATGGGTCTAATGAATGAACGGGCCACAGATCAGATGGGGTGTGCTCATCCCTAGCCTGTCCTGGTCGATCTGTGTGTGTGTGTGTGTGTGTGTGTGTGTGTGTGTGTGTGTGTGTGTGTGTGTGTGTGTGTGTGTGTGTGTGTGTGTGTGTGTGTGTGTGTGTGTGTGTGTGATTTTGTATGCATGCGTGTCTGTTAAAGACAGCATGAGCGGGAGATGGTCAGCCACGTGTGTAAATATGAGAGAGATTTCACCAGAGAAAAGCGAGGGAAGAGAGAGAGGTGACTTGTAAGATTGTGTGTGTGTGTGTGTGTGAAAGAGAAAGAGTACATGTAACCTGTAAACTACTCCAACTCGCCCAAGTGCCTCCTTGTACAGACTTGTGTGCACACACACACACACACACACACACACACACACACAGATTTATGACTTGCCACTCATGTTTCTAAATCGCTGTTCCTTTGGTTACCTGTCACCTGTTCCTTGTAGCATGTCTGTCAGACCTGACATTATGTGAAGGTGCAGTTTTATTTATTTTTATCATAAATGATTGCTGTTACTTTGTAATTGGCTTCAACTCTTGTTTTGACAGGAGTTTTGAATCATTTTGCATGTGTGTTTCATCTTTTGAATATATGGTATAATTTTTCCTCCCTTGCTTCATATTCATCTTTTCGTGATTTTAACCATCATCTTTGCTGGGCGTAATTGAAAAGGGACAGGAGGAAGCAGGGAGAAAAGAGGGAATAACATAAAGCACCAACATGTAGTGGGTCTGAATACAGATCATCAAGTTCATCTCCTATAGGAAGTAACAGGAATAATGTAAATAGATTCTTTTGACCACTCTGTCACTCCACCTTGTTTTGTTTTATTCTCTTGTTCTCTCTCTGTCACTCATCGCCTTCTCCTCCTTTGGCTACTCCCAAAATCCTGGTCTCCCTCTGTCCATCTCTGTTTCTAGTTGGAGAGAAGCAGGATGCAGGCGGAGCAGCAGAGCAATGAGCTGTCAGAGCTGCACCTGAGGGAGGAGGGCCTGCTCTCTGTGGTAGGGGGATCAGGATATGGACCACTTATCACACTGTCACGCAAAACTGTTGTTCACAATGTTTGCTACTTCTACATAGGTGTGCGTCTGTATGCTTGCCTGTATACAAAAAATGTTTCGGCATGTTTGCTTTTGTATGTATACTCTTATGTCCCGCTGCATAGTCTTATGTCTCACTGCATAGTCTTATGTCTGGCTGCATAGTCTTATGTCTGGCTGCATAGTCTTATGTCTGGCTGCATAGTCTTATATCTGGCTGCATAGTCTTATGCCCCGCTGCATAGTCTTATGCCTCGCTGCATAGTCTTATGTCTGGCTGCATAGTCTTATGCCCCGCTGTATAGTCTTATGCTTCGCTGCATAGTCTTATGTCTGGCTGCATAGTCTTATGTCTGGCTGCATAGTCTTATATCTGGCTGCATAGTCTTATGTCTGGCTGCATAGTCTTATATCTGGCTGCATAGTCTTATGCCCCGCTGCATAGTCTTATGCCTCGCTGCATAGTCTTATGTCTGGCTGCATAGTCTTATGCCCCGCTGTATAGTCTTATGCTTCGCTGCATAGTCTTATGTCTGGCTGCATAGTCTTATGTCTGGCTGCATAGTCTTATGTCCCGCTGCATAGTCTTATGTCTCGCTGCATAGTCTTATGTCCCGCTGCATAGTCTTATGTCCCGCTGCATAGTCTTATGTCTGACTGCAAATGGAAATATCTATGCATGTCTGTCTGTATTTTAACTGTATGTGTTGCTGTGTCTTTTTTAATGTGTGTGTGTGTGTGTTTATTAATGTGTTTCTTCTTTGTTAATGTGTTTCTTTAATTACACACACTTGTCGTGTGTGTGTGTGTGTGTTTGTTAATGTGTTTCTTCTTTGTTAATGTGTTTCTTTAATTACACACAGTTGTCGTGTGTGTGTGTGTGTGTGTGTCTGTGTGTGTGTGTGTGTGTGTGTCAGCTCCAGGCCCAGGAGAGAAGGCTTTGTGAGGCCCAGAGCGCAGTGAAGCTCAGGGAGCAAGAGACCGAACAGCTCCATCAACAGCTGGAAGAGACCCAGAGAACACATGCACTGTCTACTCAACGGGTACCATCTCCTACACAAACAAATACACACACACACACGCACAGACACATTGATCATTGTGTGGATTCTGGTATCCTAAGCTAGTTGTTGGGACCCAAAACATCCCACTTATGGCCCGTTCCTGGGTACCGGCTGTCCAATAGTAGAATTATTACACTGCCGTTCGGGTCTTTCAACTGATACAATCTAAGACCCTTGGGTGTGGATTAATAAAGTAGTTTTCAGTTGGTAACCCTTCCATTAGTCCTTAGTTTGACAGCTATCCAGACAAACGTGCACTCTAGATGGAAATAATGAAAAGAAAATAATTTCATGATTTTTATGTATCAACAATGTCAAGGTATTTGAGATTTTCAAAAGCAAAACTCGTTCTTGTAACCAACCACAGAAGCTCAATGGGAAGATGTGTACCTCCTGGCTCTCAATCAGCTTTGTGCACAAAATGTGTTAGGCTTTGCCTGCTGTCTGTGAGATTAACCGGAGGGCTGAGAAACTCCACAAGTGTGCAAGAACAAATTTACACCTAAGGAAATTTCATGAATGAGGGTCAATGTTGCTGTAACTAAAAAGAACAATTTACATCAACTGCAATAAATTATACTCTCTTCAGGGAGGGGTCTCGGGAGGGAAGGAGGAAGCCGAGAGACAAGGGTGTATTTTTTTTAGTTGTGTACTTTCAAAATTTAGCCCACTCTTGCTCACTTCTCCAAAGCTACATTATGTAGCTTTAACTCATGTTCCCTCACCGTTCCCTCCTTATATATGAAATATAGTTAATGCACCGTAATTCATACCTTCATGTAAATTCATTTCAGATGTAGGAGAAGTACTGAGAAAACTCTGTAAATATACTCTAATATTACAGTAATACCTTCTAACTGAGCTTTCTGTCTATCCGCCTGTTCAGTGTATCAGTAAGGTTTACATGTGCAATGTTCATCTTAATGGGGAGCAGGATTCACCACAGTTCAATTCAATTCAATTTTATTGTCATTAAAAACAATGTGCAGGCACATGTTAAAGATTTTAGTTTATTTATCACATTTTTCACAGTACAATGAGCAGTGAAATGCTTATTGGTAAACACTGGGGCAGCACGGTGGCCCAGTGGTTAGCACTGTTGCCTCACAGTAAGAATGTCCTGGGTTCAAACCCCAGGCTGTCCCAGGTCCTTTCTGTGTGGAGTTCACATGTTCTCCCCGTGTCTGTGTGGGTTTCCTCCGGGTGCTCCGGTTTCCTCCTGCCATCAAGAAGACATGCATGTTAGGGTTAATACTCCTGTCTGTGCCCCTGAGCAAGGCAATGACACGAAGAACTGGAGTTGGTTCCCGGGTTCTGTAGCTGCCCACTGCTCCTATACAATAGGATGGGTTAAATGCAGAGGAGGCATTTCATTGTAGCCTCCAATGACAAAATAAAGTGGCTTCCTCTCTCTTTCTCTTTGAAACTGCGCAAAAAAAGTAATTACATATGTACATACATACATACATATGCATAAGTTACACATACATATATATGTATGTGTAACTTATGCAGTTACATATACTTAATTGCTTACTCGTAGTGCAACAGATGGTGTTTTCGATAATCAATTAATCTGAAGAAAAAACAAATTATAGTGATTGACTGATTGTTTAATCAACATTGTACTCGAGTATCATGTTGTAATTGAGAGAGGACAGTTACACCAATTAAAGTGATGGCTAAACCTTGGCACGTTGACAACATTTGAGGTTGCAAAAAACATTAGCCTAACCTTCACGCCATCCTGATATGTTCACGTAGCTCCTCTGATCAGAAAAACAAAAGGAAGCACCACAGTTCTGAATTCAATGTTATGCATACATTTACCTGCTGAGGCCAAACGAAAGCCACAAGTCGGCGTTGCTGCCCTCAGTTGGGCTAAAAATTAAACAACTTGTGACATGAAACACATATCAGTGAGTTGACTGAAAAATAAAAATTAGTTTACATTTAATCTGAAGAGCATGATATCATCCCAAAATTCTCATGATATCAAGAAGAAACCCAAAGAATGCAGTTTTTTATCTGGTGTCAAAATGACAATGAAATGTCAACATGACAATGAATACACCTGTCACACACCTTTTTTCTTAATTATTGACATTGATGATAATTTCTAACAATTATTTCAACCCTAATGCACTCGCACACATAAACACACCACATGTATTGCATATGCCGTAGATGTGTGTCATACGTTATCACGTGTTAACAAGGCGTCGGCACAGGCCAAATCCAGCCAACGTTGCCAGATGACTCCCCCGCCTCACATCACCCCCTTCCCCTCCAAGGTGTGCCGCTTTTCCCTCTCATAAATATGGAAGATAGAAGATGATGAGATTCATGGACAAGAAAGGAATCAAAATCTATTGTTGCGTGTCCTTTTCCCCGTGTAAAGTTTGGATTAAATGTCACACATTAGCATGTGAACTTTTAAATGAGCTTGTTTGCTCTCAGCGGCGCGGGGCATGTAAATACCCATCTTGAGTATGGAATGGGGATCGGTTTCAAGGGTGGTGGGGGTGGCAGGTATCTTTCTTCTTTTTTTTTTAAAGGTTTGAAAGGTGGAGGATGTATTTGACCACAGTGCTGACAATTAGGCCCCAACAAGGGACTGGGGTGCCAAACAGCTCGATTGACTAGTCAGGTCTGGCAGGTGTCCCAGCCCTGACAAGTTGATGTCAGAGAGGAATCCTCCCCCGTGGGTTTGGCTTCTCGTGGTTTGAGAAACAGCCGTGAGTGACATTTCTTGTCACTGAGAATCTACCCCGGCTTATTCAGGTGTAAGAAAAAACTTGTGTGCATGTAAATATGTAACCCCCTTGTGTGTGTGTGTGTGTGTGTGCACGGATTGTTAGTGTATGGACGCCTGCAATTCTGCACATATGTGTGCATATACTTGCATGTGCATATATGTAGGAACAAAGGGGTAAATCATTGTGTCACTGTGTTGTCTGAGTGCATGCAAATTTCCGGCCTTCCCAAAACCTCTGCATGGACCACAGATGTATGCTGGAGACGCCATACCGTTGCATCATACAGTATGTGCACATCTTTGTTTTTTTCATTTATTTTAACTCTCTTTGTCTTAAAATGGGATTATTTATTGCCATAATTTCCTCTCAGTGATGGGTTTGTTTGTTTAAAAGCTAAAATCATAATACGATTTCTGCTATCCCAGGGGTAACATTATTGTTCTATTATATTCAGTGAAGAACACTATCCTAGTCTGTTTATCAGTCCAATATCTCAGAATGTGCTCTCTGCCGGGCCATTTTGAATATAAAAAGAGCTCACACTGTTATTGTACCATATTTCCTATATTTAGTATTACTTCCATGTCCTGACACGGATCTAACATATCCAATGCAATATTTGATTTGTTGTTGTTGTTGTTGTTTTTTTTTTGTAGTCTCCAGGTGATATTGAATTCATGTGCAGAGCTGCTATTATGTCAGCTGCTTCATCTAGATATAAAAATGATTTACTGTGTACTCAGCACAGTGTCATTGACTACCTTTAATTTCACAGCTAGGATGGGCGTTATTACTCTACTAGTCTCAGAATTTGTGTGTGATGAAGACGCACACACTCGCAAACCCTCGAACACGCCTGTGCTTGGATTTCTGCACGTGCCTACTGTCTATCCAGCCTCCTCAACACATAACTGCGCTCCAGCATAAGAACCTACCGAACCGACCGGTAAAACGGCTCTCAGGTCACACGCTGAACCGGTCCAGCGGTGCCGCCGAGGCTCCACTTCTGACGTGATGAACCGCAGTTCTGATCAAATGCTACAGAACCATAATCATGTTTGTGCCACTGAATTCTTTAACCTTTCCGTGACCCCATTGAATGCCAGCGGCCCAATCACAGAACCTAATTGAATCTGCTCGGTGGTAAACCCCCCCCCCCAACACACACACACAAACACACACACATACACACACACGGCGACTGATGAAAAAATAAAATTGGAGGTGAAAAATGAATACAGCAGTGGAGAGGGAGGGGAGCGGAGGTTTGTTGCGGGGAACAGTCTCGCCGCATTTTGACACGTAGACACACAAACTCCAAACACACACACACCACAAACACATTCACGTGCACATACACACCACCCAGAAACACTTTCATGTGCACACACATGCATGAACACAGCAATACAAGACTGCTATTTTTTCAATCCTGCAGGAAAATAAGGAAAGTGAATGACAGAGAGGGAGCAGTAGAGAGAGACAGAGAGAGAGAGAGAGAGAGCGAGACAGAGAGAGAGACAGAGACAGAGAGGTTGGCCTAGTGTTCTCATTACTCCCATTGGGCCCATTTGGAGAATATTCCTATAGGATAATCTGATTTATTTGCAATTTTCCTCTAAGCGATTTAGTGTTTACCTCCAAGATGATTTTTTTTCCTGTTATTTATATCTGACTATAATTAGGACTCTTTTGCTGCTTCATGGCCGAGAGGCAGCTGCTTTGATGAAACTTCCTGTCTCGAAAGACAAAGAGAAGTGAAGAGAGGACAAGATGAGAGAGGCGAGTTTTGAGAGACACAAAAGGAGAGAAATGAAATTATGATGGCGGCGTAGCTGTGTGTTTGTGTATGTGTGTTTGCTGTCTCTTTTTTTGTGTGTCTGCAGAAATATGGTTGCAATGATCTATGTGTCTGTTTGCGTGCACGCAGTATTACATTAATTCCTGTGTGCTTAAGTTTTGTGGCTTCTCTTTGGTTCTTGGCTTTCGTTTGTGTGTGTGTGTGTGTGTGTGTGTGTGTGTGTGTGTGTGTGTGTGTGTGTGTGTGTGTGTGTGTGTGTGTGTGTGGGGCCAGGTTTTGTGTGCGTGTGTGGGTGACAGTGTGATGGTCCCCCCCTTGATTGATAAGGTGTCTGCGCTGGCTGCAGATTGCTCTCACTGATTGCTTCTGAGAGCTCCAGCTGATTTATAATCAGAGCAGGATGAAGGATTGAGCTGTGGATTGGTTATCTGTTTATCCCCCCTCACAACATTAACTGACGAATTATCATGTTGAACACACACACACACGGTAACACAGACGTAAGTGTAACACTGCATCCACTGCATGCACACACACACACACAGAGGAACACATCTGCACATGCAGTCACATATGCTGCACAGAAAACAAACAGCTTTGCTCATCATCACAATCGTATTGTTTTATGATTGCCCCAAAGAGGGCAATCAGTCTGATCTGTTTACATGTGAAAATCTTATTATCAGAAATCGGAGAAGCTAAATTGTGATTACCCTCTCTTCGGTGTTGCACCACCCTGTTAGCATCAACATGTAAGAATTATTATTTTTTCAGGTTTTTTTTTCTTTTGCTCTCGGGATTTCACCAAATATTTAATAATTGTATATGTTTATTGGCTGTTAGATTTCTTTTGCTATTAAGAAAACACTGCTTTTTTGCTGTTTCAGCACTTGATAGCCCTGAACACACCCTTAAGAGAAACAACATGGTGGACAACTTGACACGTGAGACACCAGTCTGTAGGGAGAAAGACAGAGGCGAGACGACTTCATGGATGTGTGTTGTAGTGGCCAGAGTGATAGTGTATATAATGTTGTATTTTTATGGAGTGACTGTATCAGTGGTTATTGCCAATTTAAAGAAAAGAAAGTGGATGCACTGTAACAGTGGGAATCAATAGGTTTGACAGATGAAGACACCATGACAGATCTGTGTGTTTTGTTTGTATGTTGAGGTTTGTCTCTATCTCCTTGTCTGTCTGTCTGCATGTCTGTCTCTGTCTGACTGTCTGTCTGCATGTCTGTCTGTCTGTCTGTCTGCCTGCTTGCATGTATGTCCTTCTGTCTGCATGTCTGTCTCCCTGCATGTCAGTCAGTCAGTCAATCAGTCAGTCTGCCTTTCTTCCAAACACCCACTCTCACTCATCTAGCCATTTTAACAATCCATCTCCTTCTCTCCTGTTTTCTGGATTTGTTTGCAAATGCACAGTGACATAATCACAAAACAAGCTTGGCAAACACACACACTGCAGGCAGACACACACGCAGACACACACACTGACGAATGGCAGCAATTAGACGGGGAAACCAAGCATGTGAGGACAGAGGGGCGCTGAGGGGCTGCAACCGCTGTATGGAACGTGTGGGTGTGCAGATGTGTTTGTTTGCGAGTTTGTACACTCATCCATGCGCATGTGTGTGTGTGTGCATGCATATGCGTGTGTGTGTGTGTGTGTGTGTGTGTCTGCATTTTGGGCGGTTTTATCCCTCTAATGCACCATCAATCTGTCTAAATATCAACACTATCCCACTTGTCACTGGACAGTAGTTTGGGAATGGAGGCAGGGGTAACTAGTATTTTGATCCGATAAGAAAACGAGTGGACTAAATCATTATCACGCTGCTGGAAATCATTATTCATGGCACTAAAACGGGGTTTAGATTTCTTATTTGCTTGTCACCAAGCAGTTAGAGTCAAACAGAACGTGGAATGGATGGAGAGTAACAGAAACCGCTGACTGAACTTGCAGCTGATTCTCTATGGCTCTTGTCTCATAGAGGACAGAAGGGAGGACAATGAGGGAGAAGGGGTTGGATCAGCGGTTGGGCATTACATGTGAATATGCATGCATCTATGAAGTTTCCTTGCATTTTCTAACATTTCATTGCATAGTATATGAACTTTTGTTCTGGTTGCAAGGTTCATTGTTATTTTGCTCCCTTAACCATTCAAGGATGACCATTCTGATATTGCAGAGACTTGAAACTAACACAGAAGAGATAGATAGATAGATAGATAGATAGATAGATAGATCGATCGATCGATAGATAGATAGATAGATAGCTAGATAGATAGATAGATAGATAGATAGATAGATAGATAGATAGATAGATAGATAGATAGATAGATAGATAGATAGATTGATAGATAGATAGATTGATAGACTTACACGCTATTAGATTGATAATTTGTATATCTACTACTTTATAATTTTTATATATCAGTCATATTTATAAATCATATAAATATATAGCTGTTCTAAAAATATCTTTATATTTCACTTTTTTAAATGTTTCTGAGTGTGTGCAGTTTGTATGTGTGTGTGTGTGTGTGTGTGTGTAACCCCCCCCCCCCCACACACACACACACCTCCAATGTCAACTTTCCTGTCCTGCTGATTTATACTATCTTCCAACTGTGTGATTGGGCAAATTTTACGAGCAGTGTGTGTGTGCGCGTGCGCACGTATGCATGTAGAGCTGTATGTATGATGAGTGGAGATGTGTCTTATTAGACCTGCCGCCTGATGAATAGCTTCACTTCTGATTGCCTTACATCACAAATCATCCCCATATTATAACCCTTCGGATGCAAATAATTGGTATTTTGTATGTGTGTGTTTGTTTGCGTGTGGAAGTGCTTGTGTGTATGTGTGTCTGCATGTACGTGGGTTTGCATTTGTATGTGCGTGCTCATTTCTGTGTGCGGGGGAGAGTGTGATAGAGTGAGAGAGTAATTCACTCTCTTATTTACATCTAATCTAAATGCACTCTGTGAGCTCATATGTGTATGTATAGCGCCTGTGTGTGCGATGTGAGTGACTGAGTGTATGCGGCTGTGAGTTTACGTGTGTGTGTGTGTGGTAAGCCTGTATCGCTGGCAAGCTCATTTCTCTCAGAAATCAAAGTTAAATGGGTCATCTATCATCAGAATATGTGTCTGGGCCACTTGTCTCTGCCATGATGTGTGTGTGTGTGTGTGTGTGTGTGTGTGTGTGTATGTATGTGCACACGTGTATGTGTGTATGTTTCTTTCTCTGTGTGCAAATATGCTCTTGCATGCATGCATGTATGTGGTTGAAGGGGTTTGTGTGTCTTTGTGTGCACATGCGAGTGTGTGGGTGTGGATATGTTTGTGTGGGTATGCTTTTGAGCTCACACTCATTCCAGCGTGTGTATATATGCACATGTGTGTGTGTGTGTGTTTCGTGGCTCCTTGTCTTTGCCTCGGCTATGATTAATGGTTTACATTGGAGTGTTCAGCCATGCATGTTTCTGGGTTTATCGTTTTATGCTGTCTCCAATTAAAGCTCCATAACGTGAGTGATGGCTTTACGCCATTGTCCATCAATAGAGGCCATCGCCTGCTCTATGTGTTCAGGATATGGAAGCCTCACACTAACTAATATCCTCTTGACTCGTAGCCTGTGGCCTCATGTTATGTGTCTATATGCAGCTCTATGTGTGTGTGTGTGTGTGTGTGTGTGTGTGTGTGTGTGTGTGTTAAGTGTGGTTTTTTTGGGATGTGTCAGCAAAGCAAAACGATAGATACATTCATCTATAAGTGTGTACGCGCACACATGTGGATACACAGATACGTGCACGTGCAATATCATTTCACGCAATATTATTTCCCATTTAGCTGTAATGACATTAGGCCAATATGTTGATTATACTGTCTGCAAACAGCAGCCTACTGATTGGGTTAGCGTATTACCTTATATCACATCTCTCCATTCATCCCTATGGCTTTTTTTATTACCCTCATTTTTCCAAATCACTGTTCCCTCTTCCTCAGTTTCCTGGGTGAGGTTACAGGCTATCCGACCGAGCAGGTGATACGAAGTAATATGGTGATATGAAAGAGAATAGAGAGGTTGATGAAAGCAGTGCAAGCGAGGACAAACTTAAAACCTGAAAGAGAGCAGTATGCCCAGATTTTCTGGATATAGAACTGAAACTGTGGGCATGAAGGCGTATTCAGAATGAGGGAAGAAATTGGTAATGTAAGTTTTTTTTTCTTTCTTGAAAATGAATATCTGGCGGCATGGTGGCGCAGTGGTTAGCGCGGTCGCCTCACAGCAAGAAGGTCCTGGGTTCGAAATCCAGGGTTGTCCAACCTTGGGGGTCGTCCTGGGTCGTCCTTTGTGTGGAGCTTGCATGTTCTCCCCGTGTCTGCGGTGGGTTTCCTCCGGGTGCTCCAGTTTCCTCCCACAGTCCAAAGACATGTAGGTCAGGTGAATTGGCGGTACTAAATTGTCTCTAGGTGTGTGTGTGTGTGTGTCGGCCCTGTGATGGACTGGCGGTCTGTCCAGGGCGTCTCCTCACCTGCCGCCTAATGACTGCTGGGATAGGCTCCAGCATCCCAGGACCGGAATTCAGTTGAGCAGCTTGGATGGATGAATGTCTGTTTCGTTACTGTCTATTACAAACTATGGTAAAAGAAGAATGATTCAGTTCACTTCCAGTTCATAAAAGCCTTTGCTGCTGAAAGCATCCGCATTTTAAAGAACTGTGTCGGCCCGACCCTTGCCGCGAAAAAAAATCTCAAACTGTGTCTAGGAACGGATGCGTTTTTATTTTACTCAGCAGTGATTGGTCCATCAGCGACGATAAGGTGGAACTTCCTCTCTTGTGGACCAACCAGAGAGAAGCGTCAAAGATCGTCAACTAACGGAAGATGTTAATCTCACAGTGGACATCTTCGAGATTTCCACTTAAGTAATGGGCGACTAGAAAGCCAGTGTGTGTATGCGTTTTAATATTCGGATCAAAAACATGACACCACCAGATCTGGACTTACGTGTGCATGAGTAAGTGCATGCAAGTATACGTATGTGTATCTGTGAGTGTGTGATTTGCCAGCTGATTTCGGATAAGCATAGTTGAGGATGTGGGGGTTGGTGGAGAGAAAATAGGATTTGATTTAGTGAGGACACAGATTGAGGAGGGGGGGGCGATATTTCAAAGTGGGCTTCTCAGATTGTTAGAGAGAATGGGATTTCATTTGCAGCGGGGACATTGAGTGATGACGCACGCGGTGGGGTTGTGTGCACATGTGCGTGTAGATGCGTCTGTGTCCATGCGTTTTAGTCATGTAGGCCTACATGCGTGTCTGTGCATGCCAGTTTGCATTTATATCTTTGTCTGTTGTGATTGCATAGGATACACTGATGAGCCAAAACATTATGACCACTCACAGGTGAACCGAATAACCTTGATCATCTCCAAACAAGGGCACATGTCAAGGTCTGGCTATAGATTACCATATTTCCCGTACTATAAGTCACTGTTATTTTACTCTTCTGGCTGGTCTTGCGGTTTATATTCCAAAGCAATTTTATACAATGTAATTTCGTTAGACGAATACGCTGCATTTTAACTATGGCCACTAGGTGGCATTGTTTAATCTTGGCTTTAATCGTGATTTATCTGAAAATACTGTAGAACCATATAAATGCGACTTATACACCAAAACAATTTTTTCCCTTGCAACAACGCGTTTTTTTTGCTGAGTGCAAGTTATACTCTGTTACAACTTGTAGTTCGGGAAATACAGTAGATGGTAAGCAAACAATCACTTCTCGTAGTCAGTGTTTTGGATGCGGGAGAAATGGGCAGGAGTAAAGACCTGAGCAACTTTGAAAAGGGCCAAATTTCAGACAACTGGGTCAGAGCATCTCTGAAACAGCAAGGCTGGACCACTGACAGTGGTCCAAGGAGGGACAAACCACAAACCGGCGACAGGGTTTTGGGTGCCCAAGGCTCATTGATGCGCGAGGGCAACAGAGGCTATTCCATCTGGTCCAAACTGACAGAAAGTCTACTGATGCACAAATCAAATCAAATTTTAAGGATGGTTACAGAAGGAATGTGTCACAACACACAGTGCATCGCACCCTGCTGCATATGGGGCTGTGTAGCCACAGAGTAGTCAGAGTGCCCATGATGACCCCTGTCCACTATCAAAAGCGCCTACAATGGGCACACGAGCATTGGAACTGGACCTCGGAAGAGTGAAAGAACGTCACCTGGTCCAGTGAGTCCCGTTTTCTTTTAGCTCACGTGGCTGGTCATGTATGTGTGCACCGTTTACCTGGGGGAGTGATGGCACTATTGGAAGATGACAAGCCAGTGGAGGGAGTGTGATGCTCTGGGCAATGTTCTGCTGGGAAACCCTGGGTCGAGCCATTCATGTGGACGTCATTTTGACACGTGCCACCTACCTAAACATTGTTGCAGACCAGGAACACCCTTTCATGGCAGTGGTATTCCCTGATGGCAGTGGTCTCTTTCAGCAGGATAATGTGTCCTGCCACTCTGCACACATTGTTCAGGAATGGTTTGAGGAACATGAAGTGTTCAAGGTGTCGCCCTGGCCTCCAAATTCTCCAGAACTCAATCCGATTGACCATCTGTGGGATGTGCTGGACCGACAAGTCCCATCTATGGAGGCTCCACCTCGCAACTTACAGAACTTGAAGGATCTGAGGCTAATGTCTTCGTGCCAGATATCACAGGACATCTTCAGGGGTCTTGTAGAGTCCATGCTTCAGTGGGTCAGAGCTGTTTTGGTGGCACATGGAGGACCAACAACATTAGGCAGGTGGTCATAATGTTTTGGCTCATCAGTGTATATCTAAAAACAGAATTATAATTGCACAGTAATTCGATGTAACTAGGTCCAAACTTTGGTGATGTCTTTATTCTAGCAGCTGGGGGAAATCCATTAAGGGGGGGGCATTAACATCACTTATGTCTCCCTTTTTGCTCTTGAGTTTCCTAAATTCAGTTTAATTTAGGAGTGCAGATAGTTGTGAGTAAAAATTACCAAAAAGCGGATGCATTAGTGTATCTTATAGATCAGGTCAACAGTACAAGGTGCTTTGTTTTCAGTCATTATTTTTCCACAGTGGTTTCAGATTGTCTGGCAGAGATATCGACTCCGATTGGTGCCCTCGTGTTTCGTCTAGATAGCACATACGTACACTGGTCTAATTACAAGCCCTGCCCAACACATTAAAACTCGCGCACACACTCACTTTTGACTATAGTCAAGCAGCCTGTTTAGACATTACACAGAAAAACGCATACGACGGTAAGACGGCAGTGTTTCCTTGTGCTATCGGGTCTATTAAAAACAACTGAGTGAGCATGCCTAACTCCACAAGATTGGAAATTTTGATGGGAATTAACACTGATGTCACTCCGTGTTTGTGTCACATGAGCTGTAATGATTTAGCCATGCATAGTGTACAGTGGGACACACAGGCAGCGAATGAAGGGAGAGAAAAAAAAACAAAAAATATTACCATGACAATTAATCACATCAGCCATCCTTAATATATAGGCTGCCACACTACTTGTCACGGCTACATGACACCGAGAGAAAAAATATCCCTGCTTATCTGGAAATTAAAAAAAAAGAGGAACCGATTTGATATTCAGCTGTAGCTGGAGGAGCTGGGGGTAGGGTAAAGGGGGCAGACCTATGGATGGGGGTGGAGTAGGTAGGGGTGGAATGGATGGAGGAGGAGGAAATTAATCAGTGGTATCATCTCCATGGGAGTTTAGCTAACCACCGACCTCAGCGCTTTATTTAACCTATCAGTGATCTGCTGGCTGCTGGCACATCACAGTGCAGACGTGCATGTTCGAGCACGCGCACAGATACACACGCGCATGCACACACACACACACACACACACACACACACACACAAACACCATCCCTAAGACAAGCATTGCCTCGCTCTGCGTGTGTGTCTGTGTAGGTGTGTGTGTGCAATGCATTTGTGAAAAGTAAGAGAGAAAAGCCAGGCGGGCAAGGCTATTTGTTGGTCAGCTTTGGCAAAGTACAGGGTACTATATTTCAATTTCCAACTGAGATTCAAATTATTTATCTCGATTTGTGTTTTTCTGAGAATCGCTAAATGTGAACTTCACAATTCAGCAAAATGGTCACCAAAGCTTAAACTGTATGACAGAGACAGAGAGTCAGCACAGGAATCAAATAAGAGGCACTGTGGCTGTGTTCCAGATGGAGGCCAAAATGGTGTCTTTGAGAGAAGCGAGCTCAGCGCCTCATCTGAGAAAAGGATGAGGAGGAGGAGGAGGAGGAGGAGAGGACTGATCAACTAACACAAGAGTTGAGTGGAATAAGAGAGCAGGTGTGATCGCAACTGTATAGCATTTGAAATTCCTATATATGAATTCACTAAATGGGATGAATAATTTGTGTATTATTGTGCATTATTTAAATGTGTGCGATGATGACATTTCAGCACATTTAGGGATACACAGAGCATAATCTCCACCACATGTCTACCCATTTTCTGCAAAGATCACTCGTTTCAGTCTTTCTTGCTTGTCCCCATTTTTCTTGGTTAGGTTAAAACAACATGCTGGATTAGTGAGCATGTCAATCTGTAGCTTCCAGACACATCCGATGTGCTCATTCTATTCCTGCACACCCACAGAGATGCACTCACTAAAAAAAAACAAAAAAAAAACTTATGAATTCAAATTATCTACATATCAACATAATAAATCATGAAGTTTTGGCCAGCAGTATGGTTGAGGCATATAATTCTGCTCTGTCAGTTTCAGCAATATTACGGTCTTATCATTTTGCTGAAATTAGTTTTCCACTCACTCATTTTATATACTTTCAATTATACAAATTGCCAATACTGCTGGAGCTTATTTAGCAACGCTTTTGATTTAAGGGCATACCAGGCCCATTGAAGCACAAGTAGCGACAGAGACAGGCACACACAAATACACAAGTAAGCACCACTTGATCTGCATATCATTATGCTGTTGATCCAGTGCCAAGGTTTCATTGAGAAAGACATCAGAGTCAAATGTGTGCGCACACACACACACACACACACACACACACACAAACACCTGTAGGATTTGTGTGTGTGTGTGTTTGTGTGTGAGAGAAGCAGCTGTGAGAGCTGCACCTGTTTGATTTAATTAGCCTTGTTAATGTATTCACATTTGCTGCCAAAGAACAGCATGGCGTTAACAACCTCGTTAGACCAATTAGTTAATTAATTGTCTGTACAGAAGCAGTTTCCCAAAGAGCTGTGTCTTCATTATCTGATAGCTGCTGCCCGTCGGATTGTTAAAAGATGGCTGATAACGCATTGTTCTCATAGTGTGCCTGTTTGTGTGCACTTTTGTGTGTGTGGCTGTGTTTGTGTGAGCACGTGTCATTTTTCATATCCCTTTGTGGGCATGTATATTTATATGCTGCTTTTAAATGTCACATACACCTGCATAATTTGAGTCTCTGTTTGTGCATGTGTGTGTGTGTGTGTGCCTGAATGTGTGGTTAATGTTGTCAGTGACGGGTCCTCAAAACTGTAGAAGTACCAGAGTGTGTGTGGGTGTGTGTGTGGGTGTGTGGCCATATTAGCTGTACATGCATGTGGGGACATATGTATGTGTGTGTATGCTCCTGGATACAGGTAGGCTGAGTGTATAGCGGTCTAATATTAATGTGCATATTGCAATGAAAGTCTTGAAAGTTGAATCAGTTCTGGGATTTCCTTACCGGGATTATTGAGCATATATCAAGACATTGCAATGAAAGGTTAGGTGGGGACCGGTACTCCCACAGGTAAAGACACAGCCGTCCTTCCAGCCACTTTCTAATCTCTCTTTTATTAGAAGTTAATATCTCACCTGCTCTTTCTCACTCCAAACTCCCACCTGCTTAGAAATGGCCCTGCTCCATCTTTTTAATTCAATTATATTCGCCACCCTCTCTCTCTGTCCCCATAACTCTGATATTCACAGTCTCACACACACCCACGCGTGCGCGCGCGTGCACACACACACTCCTTCAATCTCTTACTTTCACCTCTCTCTCTCTCTCTCTCTCTCTCTCTCTCTCTCTCTCTCTCTCTCTCTCTCTCTCTCTCTTCCCCTCCCTCTTTTGTCCTCAAATGTTCCATTTCAATTCGTAATCCTCAATGGATAGACTTCGGCCAATCAAGGATTAGCGCAAGCCGCTCTTCTTCTCTCCTCTCGTCCGCCATGGTGGCGAGAACATGCAACGGCTAGAAGGAGAGAAACAAAGCAAAGATGAGGGGTGAAAGAGGAGAGGAGTGGAGGGCAAAAGTGGGGGTGGGGACCCCAGGGGTGGAACGTTGATTGCTAAAGTAATGAGTCTTGATCAGATTGAGGTTTCTCCCCTCAATGGGGGCTTGACTATTATGAAGGTTTTAGGCTTAAGCACTCATTTGAAATAAAATCCCAAATCTGATATTCGCTCATCTCGACTTCTAGCCCGGGCCCTATACTGCCTTGCAATACTCTGGAGAAATGAGATGTACTGCGGCCCAAATGGAAAGTTTTAATCATCTCTAATGGTGGTGGATTTTAAAATGGGGGGGGGGGGGGGTCACAAAGTGATAGATGTATTAATTATGTAACAATATTATGGAGTTTTAAAAGTCCAATGCAAGAAAGACTTTGACGTATGGGTTGGAATTTGGTGGACATTGTAGTCTTAAAGCAATTTCCCATTTAAAAGTCAAGACTAAACTGTGTTGGGGTCTCCATACAAATGTAGTCATAACAGAGTTGATTTGAGGACCACTGCGAGAAATAACTAAGATAAAGAGGGAGGAAATGTGGACTGAAGTGGAATAACATTTTTCTCTTTCGTTTCGTATCCATTAGTTTAAACAGTTGCTCAAGTTACACTTGGCAGTTCAGTTCTTCTTTAATATCTGATCACCCCTGAATGAATTAAGTTACCAGTCTGAATACACAAAAACTCGATTTCGCTCACGTTACTATGGAAGTGGTCAGAATCATATTGTGATCGGAATTCTAGGTCGTCTAGATTCTATCAAATCACACTGTGCACATAAGCACATGAGAGAGGGAGGGCAGGAAAAAGTGCCGGCACAGATTTTAATAAATATAGGAGACACAAAGCAGCCGCTCTTGGGCCAAGTGCGCATATACGACGATGTTATCTCATAAAATCCCAACCGTGTAACCGCAGTCTCTGTGGTTTTTGAATATCATGTTAAAATCGTGTGTGTGTGTGTGTGTGTATCAGGTGGACGATCTCCAAGAGACTCTTTGGGGTCAGCAGTCTGCAAAACTGGAAGAAGCCCAGGTGCGCTACCAGGACAGGGTGGAGGACAACGCCAGTCTCCTTGCACAACTAGATGCACACACACTCTCTGCTCACAGCCAGCACCAGATACTTACCTCTAAGGTGTGTGTGTGTATGTGTGTGTGTGGGCGCATGTGCACATACGTGCATATGTGTGCAGGCGTGCGTGCACATATGTGCATGTGTGTGCAAGTTATGATTAACATATGTCTGAGCTGTCCCTTATTATTCTCCCAGGGTATCTCTGTCTTGAAAGTTTTAACATGTTTTATTATTTCTATTATCATAATTCAAGACTGAAAATGGTCTTTAATAATATTCAATAAAGCATTTTAAGTTTTAAATACAGCTTTAGATCTTGTAAAGATGTCCCAGTTTCTTTGATGCATTACGGTAAATCAGCCCGTTCACACTATATTTTTATGGGTGTATAGTTTTTCTCTTTCTTTTTTCATTTTTCATTTTCACATTCATTTTATTTGCAAAAAAATGATCTCATACTTTATTCTCACTGGCACCAAATTGGTCTTTAAAAGTCTTAACTTGATGGAACTTTCATATACTCCGTCTTTGAGCAAAACAGATGATTCAAATCCAAAGACGTCTCATTTCCAATTCGTTCCTTAACCATTACACCATGGCTCGAACCATTATTTTCACTCTCTTGTCCCCTCAGCCACAGAGGGGGCGAGAGGACAGAGGGTCAGCTGCATGCTTTGGAGAAACAACTTACGGGACAAAGAACAAGTTAAACAATGCTGTGCACTGAGCAAGGACACAGGCGTAGTATTAGTCAACACACATCATAAGAGACAAATCACAAAAACCTCTTTCACACCGAAATCCTTGGATACTTGATAAACTCTCCTCCCCTTTCATACCACAAAACAGAGTCCCACGGTTGTTGTTTTTTTGCCACAGGAACATCCCTTTTGCATGCACCCAGAAAATTTAAGGATTTCAGTTTGGTCAGTCCCCATTCTGTCCCATGATAATCTCCATAGCGTCACATCCTTGTTGACACTGAGCCCGACAAAATGTCGGGTGGACCAGATTTATCCAGCACGTTTATATTTTACATATATTGCTAGCATTTGCGCACGACGCAGTTCCTTTTTGCCATCATTACTCCATCAGCTACACCCTCCAGCGCATATCTGGATCGCAGATGTGTATATATTCATTGTATGTTTGATTCACATTATATGTCAAACACAACACGAGTGTGTGTGATTGTGGGGTTCTTTCGGATCGTTAACACAGTAGACAGCTGCAGTACACGTACACAGCTGCAGGAGAATACCATATCAATGCCTAGGAAGATCACTGTGCTGTACACAGTACCGATTGCGTAGGATTTTGAGCCACAAGTGCGCTCATCCCAAAGGCAAGTCCAGTAGAAAATACCCGGTTTTGAGTTTGGTGTAAACGGGGTATAGATATAGGTATGTTAAAGCTATAATATGTCAGATTTCCGCATTAAAATGCCTACAACGGTTAGATCTATGCTATATATATTTAATTGTGTACTCACATTTCCCCAAATGTTTCCAACAATATTCAAACCAAGAGAAATCTAATTTTATTCACGGTGACGACGGCCTGTTACGTTTGATCATTTGGTCGCCTGTCAATGACGTCATATCATCTTTGCGCATGCGTGACACATCTACGGTTGACTCATCGGTATGGCGACTGCTATAACTTGCGGGTATTTTATTAGAATGAAATGAAATAACATGAATAGACGTAACTAAAGGTAATGTGAATAAAACTTTAATACATTGCCTCGTCAGTGAACATAATTTCTGCCCGAGTCACGCCAGGTAGATTTTGAACATCAAACTCCCGTTTTTTGTTAATGTTTGGAGTTTTGACTGAGAGAACCTTAGCAGCAGAAAATTATGTACTGTGCATATAAGGTGTGTGTGTGTGTGTGTGTGTGTGTGTGTGTGTGTGTGTGTGTGTGTATATACACTCACCGGCCACTTTATTAGGCACACCTGTCCAACTGCTCGTTAACGCAAATTTCTAATCAGCCAATCACATGGCAGCAACTCAATGCATTTAGGCATGTAGACATGGTCAAGACGATCTGCTGCAGTTCAAACCGAGCATCAGAATGGGGAAGAAAGGTGATTTAAGTGACTTTGAACGTGGCATGGTTGTTGGTGCCAGACGGGCTGGTCTGAGTATTTCAGAAACTGCTGATCTAGTGGGATTTTCACGCACAAACATCTCTAGGGTTTACAGAGAATGGTCCGAAAAAGAGAAAATATCCAGTGAGCGGCAGTTCTGTGGGCGAAAATGCCTTGTTGATGCCAGAGGTCAGAGGAGAATGGCCAGACTGGTTCGAGCTGACAGAAAGGCAACAGTAACTCAAATAACCACTCATTACAACCGAGGTATGCAGAAGAGCATCTCTGAACGCACAACACGTCGAACCTTGAGGCAGATGGGCCACAGCAGCAGAAGACCACACCGGGTGCCACTCCTGTCAGCTAAGAACAGGAAACTGAGGCTACAATTCGCACAGGCTCACCAAAATTGGACAATAGAAGATGGGAAAAACGTTGCCTGGTCTGATGAATCTCGATTTCTGCTGCGACATTCGGATGGTAGGGTCAGAATTTGGCGTCAACAACATGAAAGCATGGATCCATCCTGCCTTGTATCAACGGTTCAGGCTGGTGGTGGTGGTGTAATGGTGTGGGGGATATTTTCTTGGCACACTTTGGGCCCCTTAGTACCAACTGAGCATCATGTCAACACCACAGCCTACCTGAGTATTGTTGCTGACCATGTCCATCCCTTTATGACCACAGTGTTCCCATCTTCTGATGGCTACTTCCAGCAGGATAACGCGCCATTTCATAAAGCTCGAATCATCTCAGACTGGTTTCTTGAACATGACAATGAGTTCACTGTACTCAAATGGCCTCCACAGTCACCAGATCTCAATCCAATAGAGCACCTTTGGGATGTGGTGGACCGGGAGATTCGCATCATGGATGTGCAGCCGACAAATTGCAGCAACTGCGTGATGCTATCATGTCAATATGGACCAAACTTTCTGAGGAATGTTTCCAGTACCTTGTTGAATCTACGCCACGAAGGATTAAGGCAGTTCTGAAGGCAAAAGGGGGTCCAACCCGGTACTAGCAAGGGGTACCTAATAAAGTGGCCAGTGAGTGTATATATACATATATAATCCAGTGAGTCAAGTAAATAATTTGAGACAGCACAAGCCTGTTTCATGCCATAAGCAATCATCAGCATTATTTTGCTCCTTATTTGTTGAGCACTTTCCCTACCATTGAGTGTTTCTTTTAACAAAGTTATATATATATGTGTGTGTGTCCTAATAAAATGAATTACTCGGTGACAAGAACTATAATTGTTACATATTGATCTATTTATTCATTGTTGCTGATGTCATTTTGTTTGCAAGTATTAACATATGAGGTAAAAAAAACATATTAGAAAGTTAATAGCCCTCCCTTTTGCCTTGTATCCATTTTTCTGATCTAAAGCCTCCATTTCATCAAAGCCATATTAGCAGGAAAAATGGACTAAGTTTAATCACACTGCTCCAATACTTGCACTTTTAACTATGCATTTGCAGCATGCTCCAGTTGGCCGACTCACTGAAGTGTCACACGTTACTGTCTCAGATTTTGTAAAACTCATTTTATTTCCCCGTAGCCTCGCTAAATTGTCGGAACAGTCAGATGAAAGACCGATTTCGACTCACTGTTCCAATACTTAGGCTTATGACAGTAATTCTGACCGGTCATTAGCCGCACTGTAGATGAGTTAACAGCATAAAACGACAATCTTTACCTCACTGTCCCGGTGCTTCTGAAAGCAGCGCTAGATTGTGTGTCTGGAGGGTTCTCTGAAGGAGGCAGTGCCGGAGCAGAGTTGCAGAACCACAATCTGCTATTAGAGGGCACGAGCAGAGAGCAGGAGAGACTCGCTGTAGCTGAGAAGAAGCTGTGCTGGGGGTATAGTGTATGTGTGTGTGTGGAGGGGGGGAGGCGATGTCTGTTGGTTGTCTGCGGAGCCTCCTCACTAATCTAACACAGGGCTCATTTAACACAGTACTAATGAAGAGGAGCTTTGATTTGGCTTGAGGATCTGAACCTACAGACCTGCAAACACACACACACACACACACAGGGTGAGGAGTTCAACCACTGTCTGCTTCCTTTGAAATAATTAGTCTGCGTCCCCCAACAATTACTCAGAAGCTGATTAGGGTTTTACAGTTACACAGTTGCGTAGTGTGTATTGGCTTGTGGTGTTTGATATCTACTGCTGCCCTGTGTGGCAAATGTAGATACCGAGTGATGGTCTAACTGGAGGCCCATGATAAGACCACGTGCGCTGATGTTAATATAGCTGACAAAAAATAGGTCAATCATCATATCATACCTGACTGCATGACAGCTACGCCCCATTAACTTCACATAATAATGGTTTGACTAAAACAACTTCGGATATTCATCAAAGAAAATGTGACAAACGTAGAGTTTATATGGCATTAGAAATTTAACAAGAAGATCACTGGATCGCTTTCTTAATTTTTATTTATTTTTTACATTAAATTGTATTGCCTCCTCTAAATTCATATTACTCTCCACTATGCATTATTTACCCCCCCCCCGTTCACCCTTTCTTACGTTCACCAACATAATGCACATATATCTACATGCAAAGAGCCGTTCTCACAACTATTTTGGTATTGTAACTGGCCTATTGCAGCCAGGGGAGATGATCCACAAGTAAAACGGGAAGACATGAAAACCATGGTGAAAACGCATGAACTGAAAACTGAAATTAATGTGGATGAACTGGAAACTAAACTAAATATAGACTGGACAACAAACATGAGATTGTTAATTTTGTGTATATTTTAGTCAAAGAATACGGCCTTGAAATAACAAGACAAAGCTAACATTGGCACAATTAGCAGCTGTGTGTGTGTTTGATTTTTTTGTGTGTTTGTGTGTGTGTGTGTGTGTACACTAGATAAAGGAGCTTGAGGAGTGTGTGAGGCAGCTGGAGCAGGACGTGGTTGCTCTGCGAGCCACACAGGAGTCCCTGAAGAGAGCCCTGGCTATGAAGGAGCAGCACACACAGCAGCTGGTGCAGGACAACACACAGCTCAGAGACAGCCTCGTTGCACTGCAGAGCAAGGTGAGCAACACACACACACACATCCACATATGTACATACATTATATATACACACCAGTTATTATCCAACACACAGGGTCAAAAACAAAAATCACTCGTATATGTACACACACACACACACACACACACACCAATTATTATTCAATATACAGGGTCAAAAATAAAAATCACACATATTTGTATACACACACACACACACACACACACCAATTATTATTCAATATACAGGGTCAAAAATAAAAATCACACATATTTGTATACACACACACACACGCACACACACACACATGCACACACACATAAATGGGGGAGCTCCTCTTCTTAAATAAGGAACAAAGTTGCCCAACCCTCTCTAAATCAAATCCAGTCAAGTTCATTGGGGAATTCTGTTCATTTTTTACTTCCCTCACACTTAATCATCCCTCCTTCCACTCCCCCACTCCCACCCTCCCTCTCTTGCGCTCTCTCCATATTTAATACCTCATCGCCACCATCTTAGCTCCGCTGAGGGCTGCCTCATTGTACAATAAAGAACCGTGTTTGTTTGAATATCACTTAGCCACCAGAGAGGAAGAACGAGGGGAATGGGTGTGGCTGGGCTCTTCTTCAGTTTTGCCTTTTCTTTACACATTTTCTACTTTCTTTCTTTTTTCCTTTCCTTTCCTTTCTTTCTTTCTATCTTTACTTTGCTCCCTTGTCCATCCCCCTCTCCCCCGTTGAGATCCAAGGGCAATGAATCACAAAGTCATACTCATGATGAATGGAATAGCCTTTAGATGCCCTCCCTTTTTTGCTCTTTCTTTTTCTGTCCTTCCTTACCTTTCTCTCATTCTTCTTTCTGTCTTTCTTTCTATTCTTATTTCCAATCTATCCTTCTCTCTCTCTCTCTCTCTCTCTCTCCTCTCTCTCTCTCTCTCTCTCTCTCTCTCTCTCTCTCTCTCTCTCTCTCTCTCTCTCTCTCTCTCTCTTTCTCTCGTTCTCTCTCTCTGAGCCCCTCCAGGTGTGTCAGAGACATGGCTGAGTGATTTTTTTAGGCTCAGATTAACCCATTTACTGTGTCCTTGATCAAACCAAGTCATTCATCTGACATTAGGATTTCAGTACTGTGTATGTGTATGTGTGTGTGTGTGTGTGTGTGTGTGTGTGTGGGCATACTAAAACCCTCAATGGTATAAGCAGTAGTTCAACAAACGGAGTCTCTTGCACTGTTCATGTTTTTACCCCTGTACACTATCTAACAGTGCAGGAAATACATTGAATATAACCCTCTTAAAGGAATTGTTGTTTTCATTGTCCGTGATAAGATGTCCAACCTGGCAAACCACCTACAGTAGCTGTCCTAAATTTCAAAAGTTTCTCTGGGAAACATCTGAGGTTTCCCTTGAACTGAGAATAATTGCGGTATTATTTCTTTTCCTACCCTATGGGACTCCGAGTGAAAGAAAGTGGTCTGTGGCCCACTGCGGGTCCTGAGCCTCAGTAAACTGGTGTAAAGTTAGTGTCCTACAGCTTTATGATGTGTAGTCTAGTCGTTTTATTAGCCCCTGGACCAGCCTTTAACTGGCACGGCACAAAGACTTAAGGATGCTCCCATTCACAGCCATGAAAATGGAAAGGGGGCCCAAAGCGCTGTACACACACCACACTGCTGTTTGCATCTGCTTCACCCCTCTCCTTCTCGCTCTGTATCTTCTCAGATGCCTTGCCATTAAACATCTGGATCATTCTCCCTGTCTGCCTTGCTTTCTCTCTCTCTTAACCCCCCCCCCCCAGCTTCACACCAGTGAGTGTATTGGCAGTGAGATCAGTAAGTCCTTGGATCAGGTCAAAACCAGTCTGAACCAGGAGACCCAGCAGAGACAGAAGGTCCAGGACCAGCTTCACCACGCCAATCAGGAAGTTGAGCGCTTACAGCGGGAAGTGACACATGTGCGCCGTGCCGCTGAAAGGAAGGTATGGGGATTGTCCAAGCATGAATAAACACTCTGCAGCCCATGCAAACCTGACACCTGCAGTATTGCTCCTGCTGTACAAGTTTATCATTTTGTGCAGCATAATCCTCGAACCTCCACAAAATCCACTTTTCATTGCAAAAAAAGACACAATTCCTTTTCGTCCCCCAGTTAACAGATTTTGTATTTTGACATTTTGCAATGCTTTTTTTTCAGTACGCTGTTTTGCAAACAGGGTCAAGAATTATTTTCTGCATGTAGACTGTAGTGTCAAGATAAAAAAAGGTGAAATTGAGAAGCACAATTTCTGCAGGACACAGATGAAATGTAATATTCACTTTAATGTCATGCATTGTCTTCTTTTTTTTTTAAACACAATGGTGCTGATATAAGAGGTCATCCACGTCAGGGATTTGTTCAAATATTCAATTTTCAAATGTAATATTCACTCGGATAGAATCCATTGTCTATTTCCACAGCGGTGCTGATAATAAGGTTTTAGATAATGGGATGTTCTGATATTCAGACCATTATTACAATTGGTTTAAAACAGTATAAAAGTTAAAAAAAAAAAGCTGAACAAAGACAGCTTGACTTAAATATGAATTGTTCCATTCAAAAGGATTATTTAATAGGTGTGTGGACTGCAGTGAAAAGCACAAATTAAATGTTTTATGTCAGTCTTTTATGACCTTTTGTGATCTGCACTTTGTTAAAGTTTATGTTAGGATATTATCGTGGCTTGTATTCAACCTTCATTCAGCCAAGTTGTTCATGTTGAGATGAGGGATCTTTTTGAAAAAAAAAAAGAAAGTCATTTCTAAATATAAATAAGCATGTGATAGCTGTCTTTCTAGGACTCGGATATGCACACTTGTGGCCTGGTGTCCAAATTATTTTCTGGACGCTGCACCATTTTGTAAAATTTGCTCTTGCAACCCAAAGCTGATTTTGGGGGTTAAAACTGAATCTGGCATTATAACATTCATATGTCCTTTGCTATATTGATAACCTCTCTTAATCTCTACACAACCCACATTTGTATACACATTGATATTTAAGGAACCAAAAGCAGTAAAAGTTTGGACAGCAGTAGGCCCACAAGATGATGGATAAGGCATTGGCATTTTCTTCTGTGGGCCGAAATATAAAACTTGTGGAATAACCCACGATCGCGCACACACACACACACACACTCACACACACACACACACACACACGCATGCATGCGCACACCCACACACAGGCATGCACACACACCCTTATTTTATATATATATATATATATATATATACATATATATATATATAATGTAAAAGTGTGCAAGTACGTATGTGTATGTCTGTATTTATATGCAAACGTGTGTGTGTGTGTGTGTGCACGCCTGTGCACGTGTGCGTGTATGTGTTTGATGTTTGGATTGGTTAAGTCAACAGTCCCTGTCCAGAGATCTGGTTTCTGCTCCACATCTGGCCCTGCTTTATCCTCCAAAACTGCTGTCCCTCTGATCTATTACACATGCACACACACACACACACACACACACACACACAGACACACACACACACACACTATTCGCTCTCACACGCACCCAAACACGAACACACCAATTCACACACACACACACACACACACCAAATGTGTGTAATTGAACTGTGTGTGTGTGTGTGTGTGTGTGTGTGTGTGTGTGTGTGTGTGTGTGTGTGTGTTCGTACAAGTGGGAAAGAGAACAGTGAATAAAGTATTTTGCTCTGCAGGGTAAATGCCCTAACATTAGCACAGCTGAACAAATAATCTGAGCACCCTGTCTCCTTCATCTGAAACGCACTCTATTTCTCTCTCGCTCTCTTCTTCTCACATCTCCCTCTATCCCTCTCTCACACACACACATACACACTCTCCCCCTCTCTCTCTCTCTCTCTTTCTGGCTAATGTCATATTTAACTGCGTGAATTCTCATCAGAAGTATAAAGTCAGCGGTCCAACTTTCCTGCGTTCGTTCCTTCTGCTAATTTTCTGATGACTTTTTAATCTTAATCATTTTTTTTCACAAAAATGTGATCATTGATTGGAAACAGAGCGACTCTGCCGCTGCAGAGATCACTGAACTAACGCACAAAGATGTCCGAGGGAGACGTGAAGTACGTAGCCAGCTTCAGAAAGCAAAAAGCAATGAGCCAAGAAACAGAGGCAAAGACAAACTACTTGCAAAGAGGAGGCTTGTGTGCCATGCATGACAATAAAGGACAGATGGGAAGGCCCCTAAAGAAAGAGCAGATGTTGGGCTTTTTTTTCTTTCTTAAAACAATCTGCATCTTTTTGAAGCAACACCTTATGACTTTCCGTGCTGCTCTCTTTTCCCCCTCTTAAACTTTCTCCCTCCCACTCCTCCCATCACCCTTCTTAACTTTGCTCCTCGTCCTCCTCTGCCTCGCTGTTCCTCTCTCACGCTCACGTGCACACGCGTGCAGGCGGACGGCCATATGTTTCTGTAGTTAAACACGCAGTTTGAATGTTGTGCTTGTCCAGACTCCCCCACTGAGGGACTCGACTGGAGTGAAGCCATTAACATGACAAGGGGCTTTGTCTCCGAGAGGGCCGGCTTCATCTTCACAGACCAGAGAAACACACATGGCTCTCTGGAGGCATGCCTTTTAAACGCCCCCGTCATAAATGTATACAGGGAGCAGCAGCGAGGGAGGAATGGAGGCGGGGGGGGGGACGGAAGGAGGGATGTAGAGTGGTGGAGAAGCCTTGCAGAGGAGGAGTATAGATGTGCATTGTGATCCTACTTGGGTCAAAGGAAAGAGCGTGGCGCTAACACCGCGAGGGTTAAGTGTTCCACATGTGTTTTATCAGGAAGGACGGAGAGCTAGAACAGAAAAGGAGAGAGAGAGAAATTCACTTGGAGATAATTGATAAGATAGTATTGTAGGAGATCTTCTTAGACTCGGACAAACACGAGTCCTTGCTCACATGCAAGGCCAGCCGTCAGTATAGCCTACTCCTTTCTCTCTCTCTCTCTCTCTCTCTCTCTCTCTCTCTCTCTCTCTCTCTCTCTCTCTCTCTCTCTCTCTCTCTCTCTCTCTCTCTCTCTCTCTCTCTCTCTCTCTCTCGCTCTCTCTCTCTCGCTCTCTCTCTCTCCCCCTCTCTCTCTCTTTCTCTCTCTCTCCTCTGTCCCTCCCCCCCCCTCTCTGTTTATCTCCGTCTTTGCTCATTTCTTTGCTGGCCTTGCGTTCGCTCTATTTCAATCCGTCCTTTCTCCCACTCTTCAAATATTATTTCTCCCCCTCCTGTCAGCCTCTCTCCCTTTTTTCTCTCCCACTCTCAGCCTTGCCATTGCCTGTCAGTAGGGAGTCTATCTGCTGCTGTGTGTGTGTGGTAGCTCTGTTTGTGTTCCTGCATACATATGCGTTGAGACTGAGATGCACTTAAGAGCTCATTGATTTAAAAATACCTTCGATATTGGAGGTCCCCTCCTGTAGATTCGTTCAGGAGCTTATCATACACATACGCACTCATGTTCATGTGCAAATGCGCGTGCACACACATACACACGAGGAAGAAGAGCGAGTTGCACGTACACCAAAGCCCGCTCTAAAGTTTCTCCTTAAAGTTAGTGATTGACCTAGTTAGCGTGTCGTTTTGACAAGTCGTCTGTTTTGACATGACATCCTCTAGTGTTTATCAACATTCACACTACCCATCATGCACTCACTTTGGGAATACCCACACACACACAAATACAAATATGAATCAAGCTGAGATTTAAGAATTGTCTGCAGCTGAGTTTGTTGTATTTGCTCAGTGTAAGTGGTGCGACTTGCACCAGTGACATGAATATTGATTCTGGCTATGCATTTTTTTTTGGTTTGTTTCTTTGTTGTGTGCATGCTTTCATGCTTGTGTGTGCATGTACATGTGTGCATGCATGTGCACTGTTGACCATGCCCACACTTTTATGCATATTCTTTGTGTGTTTGTATTTATTTGTCTGTGAAACTTGTAGTTGAAAATACAGGACATCAAATCCCGTGCAAACAACTGATATATGTATGCATGCCAGTGTATTCATAGTGTTTTAGTGTGTGTGTTGTTTTTTTTTCTTTTCCTCACCATAGTAGCTCAGGTTCGGCGTGTCGGCTGAGCCCGGCTGCTGACAGCCAGGGGTGAGAGGTCAAAGTGCCAAGTTAACTCCATCAATTCCCCAGGACAGTTACAAACGAGCCCTCAGCTCTGGTCAAAACAATCCCTGGATCATACTGGATGGCTGGGAGGAGGGGGAGGGAAGGTGGTAGGCGGGTCAGAGAAAGATAGAGAGAGGAAGGACAGGGGAGAAGAGGGGAAATTAGTGCAATGGGGGGGATGTCATGTGGCGAGAGAAAGCGAGAGCGTAGAGGAACCAAAAGAAGCTAAAAACTGCTTCACCAACTTACAGACAAATAGACCAGCCTAAACAAAAAATCAAATGGGTCCTCATTTGCTTTTGTATGGAGGTAAGCATGGACACACATATACACGAATACACACACACACGCACACACGGTAACACAAATAAGCACGCACATGCATCCTGTGTGGAGCTCAAGTAGGTAATTAGGGAAGGTCACCAAGGAGACAGATGAGCACAAACAGCAGTTAGGCAGTCTATAGTCAAGAAAAGCACAAACAGCCGTGTCTATCTGTGGAGCATCATCCATCCACCGCTGCCAGATAAACACCACGACAATTTCACATTTTATCTCCGTTTTTGTAAACATCGGCCTAATTTGCCCTTTTTTTTTTGCCATTTGGCGTTTCTATCAGTGGATTATTACATCAATATCAAAAATCTTACTAATTTTAAATGAACATTTATAATTGTGTGCTTATACATATATATATATATATAATTTAGATCATTATATATAATTTATATAATTTTGTTAAAAGAAACACTCAACAGATCATTATATATAGTATATAAATTATATACACATAAATATACACATAAATATACACATAAATATATATGTATGTGTATATGTATGTGTATATGTATGTGTATGTATATATATATATATATATATATGTGTGTGTGTGTGTGTGTGTGTGTGTGTGTGTGCTAGATAGATAGATAGATAGATAGATAGATAGATAGATAGATAGATAGATAGATAGATAGATAGATAGATAGATAGATAGATAGATGCAGAAAAAGAGAGGGAGAGAATCACTGTGAGAATCCAAGATGGCTATTTTATTATCTCATGTTCATCAAACAGGTTCGATGCTGATGCTGGTTATGAAAGGGCATCTCTTGGATGTTTTGCAGATTCAGAAGAGGGAGAATAAGATGTGTGCTCTAGTGAAGGAGCTCACGGAGAGTAAAAGGCAGCACTCCGAATGTCAGAAAGAGGTAAGGGCACCGACTTCATTATTCAGTGAAGCAGATTATTTATTTTTTCACAATACTCATCATTCTTATCAATGATAACATGACTTAGCGTTCTCAGAATAAACATTGATTTGCTAACATTTCCGAATGAAATTACCAAACATTGAACACAGAGTCAGTATAGTCAGATTTTGGATATTGTTTGCAACTTTTTGAGGATATTGGAGTTGGTTTAATTTTGTGAATTGAGCTTTGTGTTTGCATGTTTTGTTTTTGTTTCTTTTTTTATTTCTTTTTTTTTAGTGTTTGAATTTGAGCTGTAATTGTATGGTGTATTTCCCAGTTGCTCTGCAGAGCGGATGTTTTAAAGCAACTGCGTGAGGAAAGGGATGACCTGAGAGCCCAGATGGAGGAGTGGAGCAGGGAGTGTGTCACACTCAATCAGACCAAGGAGCGACTACAGACGGACTTGGCTCTGAGCCACGAGAAACACCACACTGCCCACCTAGAGGTCCGTCTGTCTCCAGACTTAGGAACTAAGCCGTCAGCTGATCGGGCGAGCACGCACCACCACATGAAAATATACAATCCTTTATGAATGTCCCTCTTGATAGTCCAAAATTGTAAGCTACTACATTTTAATACATTAAATGTTTCATTCCTCCAAATACATTAATTTGCAGAGGACCTTATATTAAATGAGTTTGGCAGCATGCATACATCCATTGATCCATTTCTGCTCCAATATATATACACGGGTACAACCTTTGTGAATACTTGTTAAAATAATTTTTGAAAACTATCGTGCATATTACTAAATCGAATCAAAAACTGACTGAAAATGCGTAAAAATTGTTGTTGTGTTCCACTTTATTACATGCGTATGTGCGACAACGTGTGCTTGTTTTTACCACGTAGGTGAGGAGCAGAGATCAGCTGATTCTTCAGCTCCGAGTAGAGATGAGGGCCGCCAAGCAGAAGCATCATAAGACAAAGGGAGAGGTGTGTCGGCGTTTGTGTGTATGTGTATCATTGTGTTTGTGTGTGTGTCATATTGTTTGTTTCCTATTTCTGTTGTCTGCTACTTGTTCGTATGTGGGCATGGCCATGTGTCCTTTCTACTTGCATGTGTGTGTGTGTGTGTGTGAGAGAGAGAGAGAGAGAGAGAGAGAGAGAGAGAGAGAGAGAGAGAGAGAGAGAGAGAGAGAGAGAGAGAGAGAGAGAGAGAGAGAGAGAGAGAGAGAGAGAGACTTTATTGATCCCTGTGGGGAAATTCATCCTCTGCATTTAACCCATCCTAGCTGTGTAGCTAGCAGCAGTGGGCAGCCACCATGCAGCACCTGGGGACCAACTCCAGTTCTTCTTTCCATTGCCTTGCTCAGGGACACAGACAGCAGTATTAACCTTAACATGCATGTCTTTTTGATGGTGGGAGGAAACCGGAGCACCCGGAGAAAACCCACATAGACACAGGAAGAACATGCAGACTTCACAGAGAAAGGGCCTGGGATTCAAACCCAGGACCTTCTTGTTGTGAGGCAACAGTGCTAACCCCTGGGCCACCGTGCTGCCTGTGTGCCTTTTTTCTTGCTATTTTCTCTCTCCATGACTTACCCTTGTAGTGTGTCAGCTATGTCCTGCTTCACACAACCACAAAGTAATACACTGTCAGCACAGGGGAGGTGCCCAGCACCGCCACAGACCTTCTGCACTGACCACTGAGCAGCTCCATTGGAGAAGCAGGAGTTGTAGCAACTTCAGGAAATGTTCCTTGGCGTTTGTTGCCAAGTAAAGGGGATACTATTGCTGGCTACATCTTCTCAGCTGGGCCTGGGAGTAAACTGTGTAATTGTACGACTCACTTCTTTCGTCATGTTTTAGGGCAATGCCGCCCCCCTCTGCATCTTTACGTGTGTGTGTCTGTGTGTCTGCACATCTGTGGTTGAATATAGCTGTTCTGTTTCTACATTTCCCCCATAACTCTCTCTCTCCCTCTCTATCTCTTTCTATCTGTCTCTCTCTATTTCTCTTGCCCTCGCTCTCCTCGCTAGCTGTCTGCACTGGAGACTGAGGTCAGTCGTCTGAATCAGAAGGTTAAAGGTCACCAACAAGAGGTGTGCCAGTTAAAGGAAAAGGTCCTAGAACAGGAGGAGCTTAGTGACCAGAAAGGGAGAGAATTGCAGCAGTTGCACAACAAACTCTGTGTCAGTGAGCAAAAGGTAATGAGAATCTCCCCTCCTTTCCTGTCCCGTCCCATTTCTTTCCTTCTGCAGAGTTCACTACTTTACTTATCTTTACTCTTATTCAATTCAATTCAATTTAATTAGATTTGGTGTACTAGTTTTCATTTCTTTTTTATTGTCTCAACTATCACAATTGCGTGGTCAGTTTACCAAACCCACCCTACATCATTCCAGTCTGTTTCTCTCCATGTCAACCTCCTCTGTGTGTTTCTATGCCATCCCCCCGCCAGGTGAAGTCTCAGGCAGGGTCCCTTGATCGGTTGAACTCTGACGTGGAAGCGGTTAAGCACGCTCACGTGGTTGACAGCGACCGCTGGAGCCAGAGGAACTTCCTACTTTCCAGCCAGTTGGAGCGGGCCACCGCCGAGCTCAGCCAAGCAAAGGCCAGGCTCAAAGAGTGCAAGTCAGAAGCCACAGAGCTCAAAAAGAGTTTGAGTCAGGCTAAGATTGGACAGCACGAGGCCACAGAGAAGGTGAGGAGTGTGTATGTGTGTATGTGTGTGTGTGTGTGTGTGTGTGTGCATGCGTGCGTGCGTGCGTGCATGCGCGTGTGTGTGTTTGTGTGTGTCCCTCTGTCAGTCACGACCCCCAAGTAATAGGGCATAATCTGTTCTCTTAACCTAATAAAAGAGACACAAAAGTGGACAGATCACGTAACACTAACTGGATGTGAGTGATCTTGATTATAACATACTGTCAAATTATCACAGTCCTCTGACTGTAATGAAAACACATACATTCTCACTAGCAGCCCAAAAGTCATCTCACATATATGTTATTCTGCATCATCTGAGTTACGAAAACTGGACAGCATTGCTCTTCTCTCTGTCAGCCTCTCACAGCCATGCAAAGATCAGTATAGCATGTAAAATTAAATGACAGATTGACAAAAAGTAAAAGGGAATCAAGCCACAAGTGACCGAGCGTTCCTTTGGTGCATCATATGACAGCTGTGAATTACAAAGGATTTAAACAGAGGACAAATTAGGTTTTGGCAGGTTGCAAGGGTCAAAGTGATGCGTTTTTCCATTATGTTTAATGAGAGTTTGTTTCTATCCAAGCACACGCTCCTGATTATGGTCACAAGAAAGCCATGGTGTTCCCATTAAGCCTTGTTTGAATCAAAGAAGTTGCTTAAATCCACCATTAAGTTTGAACTCTGATGTATTGGATACTTCGGCTCAAGAGACTGTGTATTGAGTGAGTCAGTGCATGCAGTTCTGCAGCTGAAGGTTTGGTGTACTCATATGTGGAAAAATGCAAGGTAGGGCATTTTGGGTAGAAAATGTATGTAAATAATGATAGAGCATGTGTGTGTTTGTCTGGAAAGATGGAAAAAAAGAGAGTAAGGAGGAATACTGTGCCAGAGATATGTAAAGAGACTGTTCAGTGAAACACTTGATTAGAAGCAAGTACAGAGAGGAATGGCTCTGACAATGTTCACCCCTCTCTCTCTCTCTCTCTCTCTCTCTCTCTCTCTCTCTCTCTCTCTCTCTCTCTCTCTCTCTCTCTCTCTTTCTCTCTCTCTCTCTCTCTCCCCAAACACACAGGGCACCGTCATGGCTGATAATACCCTGTTGCTTCTCTTCTGACTGTTGTTCTTCTCCTCTCTTTTTCTCCTCTTTTCTCCTTTACTTTGCTCTCCTTTCCCACCCACTACCTCTTAGCTCTAACCTTTCCTTTCTTCTGCTCTCTTATTTCCTCCACCCCCCTCCTCTGTTCTCCTCTGTCCTGCTCAGCTTCAATTCTTTTTCAATCTTCAGACCTTACTACATACACTCTGTCTGTCTGTCTGTCTGTCTGTCTGTCTGTCTGTCTGTCTGTCTGTCTGTCTGTCTGTCTGTCTGTCTCTCTCCCTCTCTCTCTCTCCCTCTTTCCCTATTTCTCTCTCTCTCTCTCTCTCTCTCTCTCTTCCTGCTTGCCTCTCTCTACTCTCTCCATCGTCTCCTTGGCCTGTTCTCTCCGTATTGCTCCTGAGTCACGTCGTATGAATGAATCTCCCAGTCAGCGATGCTACCATCCACCCAGCATTAGTCTTCGATGAACCCAGTTAATCCCTGGTTAAACCAGACTGCAGTGAACCAGCGAAACCTAACTAGTCGGTCGTCATTAGATGTAAACCCTCCTGTTGTGATCCAGATTAGGACAGGATTAAGAAGGATAAAACTCAGATGAGTGTTAGACTGGGCTTAACTCCCTCAACCTCTCCCCACCGAAGGTGAGCTACTGTAGGAGGCTCAGTGTAACACCAGGATTAAGCCTGGTTTCACTTCCTTGGCTTCCCTCTTTAATGACAGAGGTTACTATAGAGCAGTGTACTGTGGTGCACTTAAGTACGCTCAAGGGTCATAGTATATAGTTTTCGCCGATGATAGATTTTTATTTGAAGCATTATCTATCTATCTACCTATCAATCTATCTATCTGCCTGTCTATCTATCTGTCTGTCTGTCTGTCTGTCTGGTTGGTTGTCTGTCTGCCTCTGTCCATCTGTCTATAGTCAAGTCAAGTCAAGTCAATTTTATTTGTATCGCCCAATATCATGAATTACAAGTTTGCCTCAAGGGGCTTTACAGCAATACAACATCCTGTCCTTAGACCCTCGCATCGGAGGGATGCACCAATTGGCTCTGTGCATAACTGTAGTCCACTGACTTCCGGGTTCTACTGCAGCTGTCATATCAGTTTCCTGTTTGTTGGAGTGTGCTATTGACAGTGGCATATTTTTCGCGATGCCTGCAAGATTTACCAAAGATAAATGTCAACGACATGCACAGAATTGTCGAGAAACTTTCACCTGCACCTACCAGCAAGTGGGTGAAAAGTTTCAAGTTATATATATCAAGTTACGTCCACAATTATGAGGATGAGCGGACGGATGGATGGACGGACAGAATTGTGGACATAACTTGATGTGTACAACTTGAAACTTTTTACCCGTATGCTGGTAGATGCAGGTGAAAGTTTGTCAACAGTTATGTGCATGTCATTGACATTTATCCATGGTAAATCTTGCAAGCATCGTGAAAAATATGCCGTTGTCAATAGCACACACCAACAAACAGGAAACTGGTTTGATCGCTGAGTCGATTGTGGAATTCTTGGCCGATACCGATGTTTAAAATAACAATTTGGCCAATAGCCGATACAGATGTGTTAAAATTCTTGCTTGTGCGTCCAGGTAGCGTGGTGTTCTATTCCGTTGCCTACCAACATGGAGATCGGCATTTCGAATCCCCGTATTACCTCCGGCTTGGATGGGTGTCCCTACAGACACAATTGGCCATGTCTACGGTCGGGAAGCCGGATGTGGGTATTTGTCCTGGTTGCTGCACTAGTGCCTCCTCTGGTCTGTCGGGGCACCTGTTTGGGGGGTGGAGGGGAATAGCGTGATCCTCCCACGTGCTGTGTGCCCCTGGCAAAACTCCTCACTGTCAGGTGAAAAGAGGCGGCTGGCGACTCCACATGTATCAGAGGAGACGTGGTCGTCTGCAGCCCTCCCTGGATCAGCAGAGGGGGGGTGGAGCAGCAACCGGGACGGCTTGGAAGAGTGGGGTAATTGGCCCGGTACAATTGAGGGGGAAAAGGGGGGGGGCAATTTGGTCAATAGCCGATACCGATGTGTTAAAATTCTTGCTTGTAGCGCCTCCTCTTGAAATGTCCCTGGAACAGGTCTTGCAAAATGCATATCGGTGATCTTTCTCTGAGACAGTGAAATACTCCCACACGGCCGACATTTTCTTTCACTTTTATTTGCAAACAAACATACGCACGGCACCCGTTGCCCTCTTACGTCATGCCAGAGTCGTGTCCAGCCAGTGGCTGTTACGGGTGGTATTACAGTACCACCTATTGGATCTTCTCCAAATCTGCAGCCGGGTAGGCTACTGTTTTCCGAGTCAGACCACAAATAACCAACACAACATTTAGCCAGCGCAAAATTGATGCAACACAACAGATAAACATCGGCCACTACCATTGGTGAATGTCATCTTATTTGCCAATAGGCCGATGGCAGTCAACAAGATGAATATCGGGCATTACCGATGTATGGCCGATAAATCGGTATGTCCCTTTAAACACCTAGTTAGAATTTATCATCTTTTATGCGTTCATATTCCACATTATCTATGATTTACTGTGTTTCTTCAGCCAATAGAGTCATGAATCACTTTGAATCAATGTCATCAACTGTAACTTTTGACCATAATAGCTATTACTGGTTGCATCTTTAACATTATTTTTAGTAACAGTGGTGGAAATAGTAGAAGTTGAAGAAATAGTAACAATATTATTTATCAATTTACTTACCGCAAAGTACATTTCAAGGGGTTACTTTTGTTCATGTTTTCCAAGTTAGTCTGGATTTGAGCCAGTGACCTTTCAGACAAAGGCCCTTTGACCTTGCAGGCTATGCCCACCCCACTAACAGAGAAAAGCAATCCTCTCCTCAGCACGTTTACTATGCTTTGCCTTGATTACTTCCAGGTCAAGGCAACTGAGGGATTGATGAAGAGGCAGACAGCAGAGATAGAGCGCCTATGCCAGCACCTGAAAGAAGCCCAGCAGGCTCTGAAGGAGGCCTCTGTGCAGGCCAGTGACAATAAAGAGACAGCGGCCATCTTTAAGCAGAAGTACACAGTAGCCATGGAGAAGATGCAACGGGTACAGGGGCAGGTGGGAACTCTGGCAGAGGAGCTACAGTATTCACAGCAGCAGGTAGGTAATTATATTCATGATATCAGAATGCCCTCCAGAAAATCTTTTCTCTTGCTCACAGTCTCTGAGCTGTTTTCGTGAGTCACTCTATTTTTCTTTTTTCCTCGGATAACCCAGTCCTAGATAAAGTGTAATCGAAAGTTTGCCTGTTTTATCCTCCTTCATTTTGCTTTAATGACTGGCAGCTAAAAGAGTCCAAAGATGCAACACGCTCATTGAAGGCAGAGCTCGCTGAGCTGGAGGGGCGGTATCAGGAGAAGGTCAGCCAATGGGAGAGCTCAGAGGAGGCTCTAGACCAACTGACGGATGAGCTGCAGGCCAGCCAGAATCTACTGAGGGAGAGTCGGGAGAAAGTGAGCCAGTTAGAGAGCGACATGATAACATTGAAGGACCAGGTATATAAATTCAAACAACAGGTCAGACTCGGGACACACGCATCATGAAACTGCATGCATTAACTTTAAACACATACACACATGTGTGCATTCACTCGTGTATCTGTGGTGTTAATGGAGGATCCCAATCTAATTTCTTAGCACAAAAATTGGCTGCCAGTAGCTGATCAGTGTCAACTGTGCATATGCTGAAGGTATGGTTTTCAATGTGGCTTTTGTGTGATCCAAAAGTCATTCGCAAGGAGGAGCCTACGTTTCCAGGGGAACCCACTTAGGATCTTTACACCAGGGTTTCTAAAGCCTATAATAATGTGAATGTAGGCCCTTGCATGAGTATTTACAGTATGTTTACTCACACTTGTTTGCATTGTATTTGTTTTGTGTGTCTTTGTGCTTGTGTGTGACTGAGCGCATATGCACTCGCCTGCTGTCTGTGCCAGGCTGTGCTTGACCACACACCTTTTTTTGTGGAGTGTGGGTATAGGCACATGCTTGTGTGTGTGTGTGTGTGTGTGTGTTCGCGCGTGTATTTGTGTTTGTTTGTGGCCATATGAGCCCATGCTTTTGACATGTATGCACTCTTGTGTGCCACTTAATCTTTTCTCCTTATCTTTCTTGTTTTATATTTACAATGTCTGGCAACAGATGAATCATCTTTATTACAGAGAAATTTAATTTGGATGAACTTAACTGCTGCCGTCAAGGTCAGACAGGCGGAATGTCATTTTAATCCAATCAACTTTAATCTGTTGGTTATAAAAGAGTTAGGCCGTTGAAGAATGGCTGTATCTCAGACCCTTTATTACATTGGCTAATGACTTTGATTGTAAGGCGCCTATCAAGAGGTTAGGAGTTCTCAGGGAGCTTCACATCCTGCTAATTCTCTACCTCAAGCCACTATTGGCTTGGCTTAACCCTACGTTCGCTAATGTCTCTGTTCCACCCCGCACATCAAGTAATAAATCTTCAGAGGATGCGACTGAAATATGTTGCATCTAAAGAAAAGAAAAGAAGTACAAATAACACGTTTAACCCTGGTGTTATCCTGCACGAGTTTCTTTTAAATAGCCCAAAACCTCCATATTATCTCTGCTCTGCCATTGATGCTCGGAACAGTATGTGATGTCCTGTTTCATTCTGATCCATTCAGAGGAACACCAACTAAGCACAAGTGGACATGTGAAGTGTCTGTCCTCACCGATTAATCACGACTCAGTTAATGTGTTCCCCGGAATAAAGAGAGCTGCTATTAGTTTCTTAACCAGCTCCAGTTGATAGACTCACGTTGACTAATTGTGGCGATACGAGATAAAATTTCTGGGTATAATTCAGATGATCGACGCCGTCAGGAGCAGACAGCAAACTCTAGAGGCGATATGCACAGAAATAAAGCATATCCCTGCAAGAAAACATATATTTTGATTACAGCGATCATGCTAAGTTAGCACCTTAAGCCCAGTTTGTCAAAACAATTGCCCTTAAAAGATGCAATTACCCTGACGTTGAGTGTGGTTTGACCGTTGACGTTATCCACGTTGTGACTGGTTGGAACATTAAAGCTCCATGTTTCTGGATCCTGTGATGCAAAACTAACAAATTAGTTTAGTGCATAATGATGTGTTTCCTAAATTGTGCACTAAAGTCAGAGTCATTTACTCCCTAACCAAAATGTATATAATTTGTTGAAATACAATAAGTACAGTTGCACCCCTTGCCACTTTTCATTTTCTGATTAGTTTATGACAAATATATTACCATTTGTGAATAGCCATGCATTTGAATTAAGAGGTAAATGTGTTTAATGTTACCAACATTTCAGTGTATGAATGCCTTGCAAGAGTACATGAATCACGACTGAGTTCCTGCCAAAGGAAGCATGCTTATTTTGTTACATTAGGTGATTGACTTTTCTATTTATGTGTACGCCCGAAAACAGTCCGGTTAGGCAATAGTGATTCCAAATGATAAAGACATATTTATCTATCTATCTATCTATCTATCTATCTATCTATCTATCTATCTATCTATCTATCTATCTATCTATCTATCTATCTATCTATCTATCTATCTATCTATCTATCTATCTATCTATCTATCTGCCTGCCTGCCTGCCTGCCTGCCTGCCTGCCTGCCTGTCTGCCTGTCTGCTTATTTGACTGCCTGCCTGTCTGTGTCTGCCTGCCTGTCTCTGTGTCTGCCTGCCTGCCTGACTTTGTCTGCTTGTCTGATTGTCTGTCTGTCTGACTGTCTTCCTGACTGTCTTTCTGTCTGCCTGTCTGTCTGACTGTGTCTGACTGTCTGTGTCTGCCTGTCTGTCTCACCATTTCTCTCTCTCTCTGCCAACAGAAGCTAGTATGTGAGGGTGACCTGAGGCTGTACCAACAGACTCATTCTCATTCTGATGAGGAACACCTCAGCTTGCTCAGGCACAGACAGCAGCTACAGAAGGTAACGCTGGAACATTCAGATTACACAATTCACCTGACATTTACTGATAACACATTTTGTTTACATTCTAGTTACACTAAAAGATGACGCAGGCCCATCAGAATACACTGATCAGTTATGTAGATGAAAGACCAACACTAACTAACCACACGTGCAGCTTTCTTATATGTGTGGCTTGTCGTTCAGATACGCAGCAACACTAACTACATGCTGGGGTAAAACATTCCGCATACTGAAATGTGTGTGTGTGTGTGTGTGTGTGTGTGTGTGTGTGTGTGTGTGTGTGTGTGTGTGTGTGTGTGTGTGTGTGTGTGTGTGTGTGTGTGTGTGTGTGTGTGTGTGTGTTCCAGCGTTGTACTGTGCAGGTAGAGCGCCTTGCAGAGTGTGAAAGGACTATTTTTCAGATGAAGACAGAACTAGACAGATGGTAATTTCAGAGTCTATAAAGTTCACATTCCCCTCTACTGTGATTTCCTTTACTCTCCTTCACTCCCCTTTCCTGCCCTTCAGTCCCCTCTCTCGTCCCCTCGCTCTCTCTCGCCCTCTCCCTCTCTGCTTTGTCCCTCTCCCTCCCCACTTCCTTTGACATTGTGCTAACCACGATGCAGCTACAGTTTGCAGTGGAAAAATGTAAAGATTCTGCATGTTACATTTCCTTCTGCATTGAAGAAGTATTGCATCATAAAATGCTCTTGCTAGTGCAGTATCATATTGAATGACAATAACCATTCATTTTCCTAATTCTCTCTCTCTCTCTCTCTCTCTCTCTCTCTCTCTCTCTCTCTCTCTCTCCCCCTCCCTCTACCTCATAGGTTTCAAGAGAAAGTGCGCCTGGAGCAAAGCCTTATGTCCTCTCACCATACACACTTGTCCAATCGCAGCCAGCTAGAACACAAGGTTTCACGCCTGGAGGAGGAAGTGACACGCTTACAGTTGGAACTGGCTGATGCCCACAAGAACAGCACGCAGAGAGAACAGGTGCAATGTTAAGTATACCTTTGTCCCACCTCATGCTTCCGTCATTCCTTTTATTTTTCAGGGTTTCTGAATATGGGATACGTTTATGAAGCCAAATTAGTTTTGTTTTGTTTGTTTGTGTTTGTTTGTTTTTTGTTATTGAAAGCCATTTCTATGTTTTGTACCTAAAATATATTTTGCATTTGTTGACAGCCGTGTTTTCGTTTTTTATTTTTATTGTTTTACCCCCCCCCTTTTTTTTTCTCTCCCCAGTTGTATCCGGCCAATTACCCCACTCTTCTGAGCCGTCCCGGTCTCTGCTCCACCCCCTCTGCCGATTCCAGGGAGGGCTGTGGACTACCACATGCCTCCTCCGATACATGTGGCGTCGCCAGCCGCTTCTTTTCACTTGACAGTGAGGAGTTTCACCAGGGGGACATAGCGTGCGGGAGGATCACGCTATTCCCCCCAGTTCCCCCCCCGAACAGGTGCCCCGACCAACCAGAGGAGGTGCTAGTGCAGTGACCAGGACACATACCCACATCTGGCTTCCCACCCGCAGACACGACCAATTGTGTCTGTAGGGACACCCAACCAAGCCGCAGGTAACATGGGGATTCGAACTGACGATCCCCATGTTGGTAGGCAACGGAATAGAACGCCACGCCATATGGATGCCCCCCTTTTTTATACTTTAATGTTGTCAGCCATATTTGTTTTATTATTATTTTGACATATTTCCTTGTTTCTCTTGACGGCAATCTAACCCTTCACTCTTGTCCCTAATATGAGATATAGGATGAGATACAGATTAAGTTCCAGTTCAAAAAATGGGGTATCCAGTCACATTGAGATCTTACTCCTCCTCAGCCACTGCTCAACCAATATAAACAAACGCGTGTGTGGTTGCCCCATGATTGCACGGCAGAAACAAATTGCCTCACCATTAATTAAAGCACCAAATGTTGCCAAGCTTGGTGCAATTGACTCCAATTAAGAGCTCAATGGGACACTAAATATTCAAATTAGTCAAAGTGGTGAAGGTAGCCTGGCAGAGTGCCAACTTAGCTGGGAGTCACAGACACATCATTCATGTGTGTGGGTGTCTGTGTGTGT
>NC_079229.1:16442662-16516396 GCF_029633865.1 Lampris incognitus | reverse complement strand
TCAGCAAGAAGACAGAGAGTAAGTACATACCTGTGTGTGTGTGTGTGTGGGGGGGGGGGGCTTGTGTCTGCATGTGTGTCTGTGTGTGTATATGTGTCTGTTCTCACACCAATGTCTGTGCCTTGGCCTGCATGCTTGCGCGTGTGTTTTTACATGCTCTGCTATGCATAGATGCTTTTTTTTTGCCTTTTTTTATCTTATGACCTGTGTTTTGCCTTTGCATCCAACCAGAGCAGACCTGCAGTGTTCTGCTCTTTCACAATCAGTCTAGCCTTAATGAATCTGATGATGATAACGACAGAGGGAGTGACAGGTGGTGAATGAAACACCCAATAGGGCTGGCCACCTGCATGTGTGTGTGTGTGTGTGTGTGTTCGTGCATGTGCTGGCGCCTGTTCCTCTTCACTCTAAATAACTAATTCACGCTGGGCCGTTAACAATGATTACACTCCAATCAAGACATCCTCTTCCCTCCCCTGTGGCTGTCAAATAGTATTCATCACTGGAGAGGAGATATATTTATTATGTTCATTAAGGCAATGAAAAAGACTACGGCACAGACTGGTGTAGGATAAAGGCGAAATGAGTGTGTGTGTGTGTGTGTGTGTGTGTGTGTGTGTGTGTGTGTGTGTGTGTGTGTGTGTGTGTGTGTGTGTGTGTGTGTGTGTGTGTGTGTACTTGTGAGTGTTTGTGTTTCTGGGGGCACCTGCCTGCAGCAATAACCACCCGTCCAAACACCAATACCTCCACTGTGACCCCCTAGGGTCTCCCTCATTAACAACCCCCTCCACTGCACCGCCCCCCCCATCATACACACATACACACACCCACATTGTCACAAAACACCTACACACACACACACACACCACCCCCACCCCACCCCACACACCCCCAGTGGACCACCAGGCTCTGTTTCCAAAATGGATCAGATTTGTTTTGACTGGGCTGGGTTTCCAGTGCTATTCAAAGCTGTCAGTCATTTTAATGATATCATTAAGAGGCCGCGACAGCAAGATGAATCGCTTCTCTTTGTCTCTTCCTCATAATTGCAAAAGGGAAGAGAGAAAGAGTGAGAGAGAGAGAGAGAGAGCGATAGAGGGAGAGAGAGAGAGAGAGAGCGAGGCAGTTCACAGATGTATGCATAAGAGGGCTTTTGATTGAGCGAATATAATAACATGGTAGACGATAAGAACGGTGAATGAAAGCCTCTTCTATTGTCTCTCCCCATCCATTCTCTCTCTCTCTCTTCCTCTCTGTCTCTCTCTCTCGCTCTTCTTTATGACGAGGATTGCTAATTTATTTCCTTTCATTAACTCAAGTCCAAGCTACACACACACGCGCGTATGAAAGTCATACATCTATAAGGCAACAGATATGTCATGATATTTGCATGGCAGCCATATACATTCCACGCATAAATCTCATTACCGGTGTTGAAAGGGAAATCTTCCTGGTGTGTCCCCGCCACCACTATCGCTGACAGCGATCAATGTGCTGTGAAGGTTTCGTCATTAGATATGCCTTTATTAAAGAAACTTATGGTGATTACGTGGCTCACCGTTCCAAAGCAGCCGCGGCTTTAGTCACGATACACGGTGGATGGCAGGTTGTGCAAAGAAAGAGCAGGCTTTGTGCAAGGTGAAGAGAAAAGCAGTGGCGAGATAGATAGAAAGTAAGGTCTTGACATACCATTTTTTGTGCATCCTACCAAAGTTCACATGCAAACATGTGAAATCACAAAATCAGTGGTTCATAATGGATTTTCTCCACTTTGAGTTACACATTAAAAGCCAATTGTGTTTTCGTGTCATTAAACAAAGTACGAATGATATAAACATAATCATCATTTCCGGCGTCCGGGTGGCGTGGCTGTCTATTCCGTTGCCTACCAACACGGGGCTCGTCGGGTCGAATCCCAGTGTTACCTCTGGCTTGGTCCGGCGTCCCTACAGACACAATTGTCTGTGTCTGCGGGTGGGAAGCCGGATGTGGGTATGTGTCCTGGTCGCTGCACTAGCACCTCCTCTGGTCAGTCGGGGTGCCTGTTCGGGGGGAGGGGGAACTGGGGGGGGGTAGCGTGATCTTCCCACGCGCTACGTCCCCCTGGTGAAACTCCTCACTGTCAGGTGAAAAGAAGTGGCTGGCGACTCCACATGTATCAGAGGAGGCATGTGGTAGTCTGCAGTCCTCCCGGATCAGCAGAGGGGGTGGAGCAGCGACTGGAAGGCTTGGAAGAGTGGGGTAATTGGCCGGGTACAATTGGGGAGAAAAAGAGGGGGAAAAATCCCAAAAAAACCCCACACAGATAATAGTGATTTTAACTTGTCTACAGAGGATAGGATGGAGAAGATAAAGGCTTTTAATGGTAGAAACGCCTATCATGTTTCTTATGAACATTAAAATGGACACGCTAAGAAAATGAACTATTCTTGTAGCATGTACCTTTACATTTCAGTTACAAATATGCCTGTATATGCAGTATGGTCATACAGTCATGTAATTGACATTATCACACAATTTGAATTTACATTGATCACAAAGCCAAAAGCTGACTGAATGAGGCGTTTACGTCCCTGCTAATATCAAAATATTCCAGTCGTCATCCGCAGCGTTCTGGGGATTGCGAACTTGCTCAGGTTGTTGTTTGCCAGATAGAGAACTCACATGTTATCAATTATCTGAAACGCTTAAATATCCCAGATAAGAGTTACGTTAATGCACATGTGGGCGCGCCCAGCGCTGTCTGTGGAAATCTGTGCTGCTGCTGCCAGCCAAACTGACTCAACGTTTGGCTCCAGCAGGCCCGGTGGAGCTCTCCATAACATCAGGCAAGTGCGCACACACACACACACACACACACACACACACACACACACACACACACACACACACACACACACACACACACACCACCAAGGATGTGCCTCCAATTAGCAGCATGTAGTGATCACAGGAGAGGATTTGTAGATGCATGGGGAGGGAGAGAGAGACAGAGGGATGATGGAGACAGGATGGGTAACAAGAAAGTCCAAAAGTATCAGATGAGGTTCACGCTACAGCACACAAACAGTAAATAAGAGAGACGAGAGCGGGTGTGTGTGTGTATGTCTGTGTGTGTGTGTGTGGGGGGGGGGGTAGTTTACCGCATGGTTTAGAGTGCATAGCAGCTTGGCTCAGACACTAATGACTACAATTATATACACACTGATTGGGTCAGGCCGCTCATTACACACAACACGTGTCTGCGTGTAAACACAAGACACACATGTTTACACGGGCGTCATGCCAAGCTCAGCGCCAGATTGCCGCCTTTGCACATTGGGCACATAAATCTCACACGGTTTTTCCAGCAGCAGCGATGTTTCATGATCTGCTGAAGACCACATTACCAACTAAACCAGAGTCGAAATTATGTGAGGATTTTAGAGATGCAACGCTTTGGCTTTCTTCTAGTTGGGCTGTGCTTCAAGACTGTGGCTCTTCTTTTCTCTCTCCTTTTTTGTCTCTCTCTCTTCCTCCCCTCTCTCTCTCTCACTGTCTGTCCCCCTTCCCCCCCCTCTCTTTCTCCCCTCTCTCCTTCTCTCTCTCTCTCGCTCTCCCCCTCTTCCCCCCTCTCTCACGCGCTCTCTCTCTCTCATAATGTAAATAGTTTAAAGTCTGTTTCCAAAGTTTTTTTGTTTTGTTTTGTTTTGTTTTTCAGTTGATCTAAGGAAATGACAGGCTTTTTCCATTTTTGTGTTGCTGGAAACATTATTATTGTTTGAAAGGGTCGGTTGCAAGTGAATCCTTTAGCGGAATATCATTTTCGGAATATAAATTTTCATGAGTGAATAAATAAACGTTTCCCTGGAGCCAGGTTAAATTAATTAGCACTTTGGCGGACAATTATTCAGAATTTGTTTGTTGATGTTTTTTAAAAAAATTTTGAATACGATACATGCATGCTGATGGTCATTTCCTGCTTTTCAGAAGATGACTGTAACCCGGCGACTCAGTAAAACTATGTGTGGGTGTGGAGACATATGAAATACAGTGAAGCAGTATTTATTGCCCGCCTCTTCATCTCAGTCATCTGTCTGAAGCTGTCAGGGACATCCACACCACACTTACACTTCAATGATCCTTCCATCTGATGCTAACGGTCAATACAAAATGACTTTCTATTGAATTTACTGAGATATGATTGCAGTTTATTTGGTAAGTTGTGAAAGGTGGACTCTTTTCCACCTATATTACTAGCTATACTTGTCTCCACCGATACCTACGTATACCACCTATACTACCTATACTGTACTCTTCTCCTGGATCGCCACCTTGCCGTGGTGGAGAAGCTTGCGTGTACCAATGATCCCAAGAGCTATGCCGTCTGGAGCTTGGCTCCTGGTGGGGGTCACCCAAAGCAGTTAGGTCAAGGGGGAGGTTCCAGACAAAGCGCGATCCAAAAAAGACCTCAACGGCAGAACTGGTGGAAGATGTCTTCAGGTCACAACAGCAGTGAAGGCTGATGAAGGCTGCAACAGAGGGTGGTCCCCAATCGTCTTGGTTCTCCATGACATTGGACTCTGGCCACCCCCTGCCAAGAACTGTGTGGTGGCTGCAGGCACATCAGCCACTCCACATAAAACGCTGTCACACACAGGCGTCCTCCCATTATGTGGCTCCAGGATCGGCCTCTATGCCCACCTGAGGACCCAGAGGGACCCAGAGGGAGGATGGTCATAATCAATCCCCAGTGACTGCCGATGATGATGATACTGTACTATATAAGGTGCCTTGCAAAAGTATTCAACCCCCTTGACAGTCATCACTAATTTCTGGATTATAAAAGATACTCACACATCTGTTCCTGAATATTATTTTTGTGAACCCATAAGCTCTAACAGCATGTTGCCAAAGCCAAATTAAGTTATGTTTCGCTGACTTTTTGTGAATAGATTTAAAACAAATATCGTGCTTGCATAAGTATTCAACCCCCACATATCAATACTTATAGAGTACCCTTTTTCTGCAATAACAGCCATGATTCTCTTAGGGTAAGTATGTACAAGCTTTGCACATTCTTCTGGAATAATTTTTGCCCATTCTTGGCAGAATTTGTACAGGTCTTGCAGGTTGGTGGGATGGCGCATCTGGACTGCGATTTTCAGTCTGAGCCACAGATTTTCAATGGGGTTGAGGTCCGGACTTTGACTTGGCTGCTCCAAAACGTTCACCTTTTTGTTGCTGAGCCATGCCAGTGTTGCTTTAGCCTTGTGGTACTCTACACAGAGCAATGATCCAAGAGCTTATAGGTTCACAAAAATAATATTGTTCAGGAACAGATGTGTGAGTATCTTATAATCCAGAAATTAGTGATGACTGCAGACCATCACTCCTCCACTAGTTTTGTCTACCTTTGGGTCATTTGCTTTCATTCATCCTCCCCATGTTTGTATCCATCCATCCATTATCCAAGCCGCTTATCCTATGTAGAGTCATGGGATGCTGGAGCCTATCCTAGCAGTCATTGGGCGGCAGGCGGGGAGACACCCTGGACAGGCTGCCAGTCCATCACAGGGCCGCCACACACACACACATTCACCCCTAGGGACAATTTAGTACAGCCAATTCACCTGACCTACATGTCTTTGGACTGTGAGAGGAAACCGGAGCACCCGGAGGAGACCCACGCAGACACGGGGAGAACATGCAAACCCCACACACAGGATGACCCCCAAGGTTGGACAACCCCAGGGTTTGAACCCAGGACCTTCTTGCTGTGGGGCAACTGCGCTAACCACTGTGCCACCATGCTGCCCCCACATTTTTAAATGCACTCAAAACTTCACATTGTCAATCTGTATTATCTCTCTTGGGTGTCTGTTTGCTCTCCTCTAACTATTGCACTCAAAGATGACAGAAAAAGTCCCAGTTTGCCACTGGACTGACAGCAGCGGTCTCCGACTATTTTTATGACTGTCTGCTTATTGTTTTGTTAGTGGTCGGTGTGTTGTTGTTTTAGTCCCCCCCCATGTTTTACCTATTTTCAGCTCTTGGTGGAGGTTGGCCGCCGGTGGAGACAAATATATCTGAGCTCAAAGAAGCAGTATTTCCCTAATGAGTCTCATAAACCCTTCAAGAAAAAAAACGTCGGTTCATATGTAAGCATCTCCTTCAAGTGTCCCCAAGGACCTTGAATCTTTTAAGTTCTCGCTAATAGGGCCAAAAGTTTTGTGTGTGTATGCACAAGTGTGGGTACACGCGTGTACGCGCGGTTGTATGTGCGCATGCGAGCGCGCGTGCGTTCGTGTGTGTGTGTGCGTTCGCCCACATCTTCAGCAACAATGTTGCCGTTTGTTATTGGATGAGCACGTGCGTGCCCTCAACTGAGGCAGAATGGCTCGGTCTTTCCGTCCTCGGCTCTTTACCAGGACAAGATGGAGGATGCGGGCATGCTCTTTTACAAGAAAATTAACATCAGGGCGGTGCAGCGGGACTTTAATGGGCTTAAGGAGTCTTGAGTTCATCAAAGTATTCAGAAGGCTTCTTTTTTTTTTGCATCCCGGCTGGACAGGTTCAGTGGAGCATGGCAGACATGGCGTAAGGAAGGGGCAGCGAGCCCTTCAGCCCCTTCAGAGCGCCATTATCCACCGTCATTAATTTAATACACATTCCCCAGCTGGACCTGGGTATGACGATAGCAGACCCCAGCATTTGTTTGTCATTTCCCAAAACATTTTAATAAACAGTTAAAAATCTTAATGTTGCCTAGCTGTGGTTATTTCATTTCATTCCCCCCCCACCCCCCGTCCCATGTTCATATATAATTTAATGATTTCTGGAACCCATTCACTTGCCCATCTTTGGGCTTTGCAACAACTTATTATGAAGACGGTTATTACAGAGATGATGATGTACGGCAACTTGTTTGTGCCCCAGATTCCCGGGTACACTTGATTGAAACAGTTTTGTCAGGCAAATGCATGTGATCGCACAAAACGTCTTTCGTTAGCCCGAGTTTGAAAATGGAGCATGGTAGGGGTGGGAACACTTGCACACTTTTATACTTAGTGCACCAAATATGTTGAATAGCACACGAACCAGTCACACACAGGCCGCGGAGTCTGATGAGTTCTGGTGTTTCTTTCCTAGTCTTGTCCCAAGGTTCATCGCTTTAATGTGTGTGTGTGTGTGTGTGTGTGCTGCATGTGTGTGTACGTGTGTGTGCGTGTTAATGTGCGTGTGTGAGGGTGTGTGTATGTATGTGTGTGTGTGTGTGTGTGTGTGTGTGTGTGTGTGTGTGTGTGGTTTTTTTTATGTGTTACAGCCGGGAAAGGGAGAGTTGTGTGGCTGTCAACCTTAGCAGAATCAAGGACATGCAGACCAGACTGCAGAGCAACCTGGAAGCTATCAGAATGCTAAATCAACAAGTAAGAGCAAAAACATGCACGCACACACACACACACACACACCAGGACCCGACAGTCCTTTTGCCCGACAGATACAAAAACACACCTACACACCGGCCCACCTGCTGCTGAGCGCACACAGAAGAGGACGCTTTCAAGTGTCCGACTTCAAACACACACACACACACTCATGCACACACACACACACACACACACACACACACACACACTCGTGCACACACTTAACACACACGGATCCATTTCCTCTTCCTACGATAAAAGTGAGGAGCGGTCGTGGCAGTGGTGAGGGGGCTGTGTGTGTTTGGGAGGGGGCGCGCTGGGGGCATGGAGGGGGAGGAGGGAGGGGTGCAAATCTTATCGGGTGAAAGCTGTGACGTTTCTTTCCACCGGTAAATGATTTTCCTTTCATGAAACTGGGAGAGGGATGTATATCAATCCCGCCGCGCAGATTGCTCCGTGACAGCGTAGGGAAATGGCCCGCTGTGATAAAACAGTGTGTAAGGGAAAGAGGAAAAAAACACAAAACAGAAGAATATTCGGAGAGAGAGCTGACATTATTATTTTTTTAACTGTGTTCAACTTCACAAGAGTCAACAAATCACCAAAGGACAGGAGAACCTTTGGCTAAGGGGTGAGGGCAATAGCTCTGTGTGTGTGTGTGTGTGTGTGGTGTGTGTGTGTGTGTGTGTGTGTGTGTGTGTGTGTGTGTGTGTGTCTGAGTGTGAGAGAGGGAGAGAGAGAGAGAGGTGGGGGGGAGGGGGTTGGGGGTGTTAGGTGTTGTTTAACAGGTCAGGTGTGTAATAGCACCTCCTAATCTCTAGTGTGAATCATTACACACATCGATCCAACGTGGACATTCCCAACTCTCTCGCTCTCGCTCTCCTCTCTTCTCTCTCTCTTCCATCTCTCTCCTTCTCTCCCTCTCTGTCCTTCCCTCTCTCTCCTCTCACTCTCCTCTCTCACTGCTCTCTCTCATCTCTCTCCCTTCTCTCCCACTGTCCTTCTCTCTCTCTCTCCCCGTGCACTCTTGAACACACGGAGTGGAACAAGGATAGGAAATAGACAGTTCATTTACCTAAACCTATTTCCTTTAGCTGTCCACCTGACAAGCACCAAATAGTACACACACGCGCACACACACACACACACACACACACACACACACGCACAAATGCATGCATACCTACACAGATCTGGACATACACATCATTGTGTACGCGTAATGAAATGTCCTGGTTTATCTACGTGAAGGGCAGGTCCTGCTAAATCAGATCCGTCTCCTGCTCTCAGCACTAATTTCATCTGCATAGACTGGTCAGTGTTATCGCTGCAGTCTCACTTACCCTCACAGGCAATAACAACCCCCCCCCCCCCCGATGCACACATACATATGTTTATAATCATACGATTATGTTTTCTGTTAAATATATAATTTTATATATATATATGTGTATATTTCAGCCTCCCACATCTGTCTTACTCTCGTGCTTACACAGGCAGAGACGTTTCTGTCTTCAGCAGGACTTAAGTGCATGCACACCAGTTTGCCAGCTTAGTAGGGTTACGGAGACAAGCTGTGATTTTTAATTTAATCCCCTCCCTCCCAATTCGATAAGCATCCAGCAAGACCACAGACGAGGAAAATTAAACATGTCCTCTTGATATAGAGTTAATTGCAAATGTCACCCTCACTGTTTTTCATTTTGAAATTGTATTGCTTTTTTTGGTGTAACGTGAAATAAGTTGCTTTTAATTTATATGTGTGTGCGTGTGTGTGTGTGTGCATGCATGTGCAAGTGTTTTTGTGTGTGTGCGATTGTGTGTATTTGTGTCTGTGTGTGTGTTTGAGTGTGTGTGTGTGCGATTGTGTGTTTGTGTGTGCATGCATTTGTGTGTGTTTGTGTGTGCGAATACTTTTGACCTATACTTTCAGAAGCTCTAAAAGGTTTCTAAACCATCTCTGTCTGTTTTCAGATGTAGAGCTGTTGTTAAGATTTATTCTTCACATGTGCGTCTATGTCATGTGTCATATGTCATATGTGTGTGTGTGTGTGTGTGTGCGTGCATGCATGCATGTGTGATGCTTGTGTGCATGTGTGCACATGCATGGTGTGTGTATATGCGTGTGTGTGTGTGCATGTGTGTGTGTGTGTGTGTGTGTGGGTGGGTGGGTGGGGTGGGTGGGTGTGCATGTGTGTGTGTGTGTGTGTATGTGTGTGTGTGTGTCTCTGCATGGGTGACATTAGTGGAACCATCGACTTGTCTGTCTGATCTCCGCTTTTTCATTTCTCACTCAGTCACAACCACACACATGGACAGACATGTCATTGTGACATCATTCTGTGACCGCATCACACACACATACACATACACACACCCACGTGCACAGATGTGCATGCACACATAGATTGCACACACCAAAAACAGATGTGGATGAGTGTTCTTGTCACATCAGATGTGTGTCTTTGTGTGCTGTACGTCCCCCTGAGTTTCTGTTTCTCCTAATTAAAATACAGCGTTTCATCCGTCCCATCACAACTTAGATCTTCACCTTTTCTACATAATTTCTATGTTCTACTAGAGGTGCTTTTTTTGTTGTTGTTGTTTCTACATTTAAATCCACTTTAATAATGTAATTGTGTTTTTGGGGAGTCTAGTCATGTTCCTACGATGTGGGATTTGTTTGTGTCACGGATGGTTTTATGTCAAATTTGCTTCTGTGATTGCTTAAATTGGTTGTTTTCATGTAGAAATGTGCACTATTACAAGGCACCAACACACACTCGTTTCAGGCCGCGAGTGAAATATTCCTCCAAAACCCTCGCAATCCCCATTTGTGTTTCTGTCTCAACAGCCATGAAAGCAACTGTAAAAAAATGAATTAAGCCCATAATGGCGTTGTGGGTACTTCATCAACCCGTGACTTTTTAGCGCCGATATTTAGTGGAAATTTTGAATTAGTTTTGTCAATTGGTTGATTTCACTAAACAAGTTTAATGGTTAAAACTATTTCCTTTAGTAAAATAAATAATAGTCTCCCTCTTTGTGTCCACATCTCTCTCTCTCTCTCTCTCTCTCTCTCTCTCTCTCTCTCTCTCTCTCTCTCTCTCTCTCTCTCTCTCTCTCCAGTTGGATGCCCTCGGGGGGGGAGAACAGGCATCTGCGTAGGCAGCTGGAGGAGGAGAGGGCTGCACGTAGACAAGTGGAGCGACTGCTTCCTCCTCCGCCTCGCCCACCAGCGCTGCTCCTCCATTCACCTCCCGCTCCGTCCCACTGCCTTCCCCCCTCCTGTCTCTGCCCCCTCTCCATCCTCCGCCCTCCGCCGTACTGCGGAGCCCAGACCCAACACCGGGTTGCGCAGGCCGGTCGAACCCTTACCTGAGCCGAGCCGAGCGGAGTCAGGCCGAAGCAGCGAGGCGAGTCCCAGGTATTCAGTGAAGCTCAGTGGGAGAGACTCACAGGAGAGCATGGGGTCTATTCCTCACTAGGAGACGGTTGGTGTGGGAGGATGAGGAGGAATATTACCAAATAAAGCCCCCAGAGGACCTTTTAATTGACCTCTGAAGACCCTGTTGACCTCCGGCTACTCACCGGGGAGCAGAGCCAGGACGAGGTTAATGTCCTGCGGGTCAAAGTCAGGTCTCAGGGTGGTCTGTGCCTCAAGTGCTGCAGACCCCGGGGCCGGTGGAATTCCCTTTAATGCTGGGAAATAACCTCAGCACAGCTCCATACCAAAACTGTCAAGGGAATGGTTTCAATATGTTCATTTTTAGATAAGGTTCACTTTCAACACTCAGTACTCAGTTTTAACACAGTACAGATGATGGCAACCTCAAAAACACTGATGTTGCTATCCTCTCAGAAACAGTCTCATAATAGCTTTTAACTCTAATAATGACTTCCACCTTCATGTCAGCAATCATTTTGTCTCTGTGTTTTTCTTCAATTGATGGTACGAAACTAAATTGGTAACAAGTGCTTTTTTGTGTATCTGCACAAAGCTGAGGATGATGTCAGCTCAAATGAACTGTCCTGTTCACTCAACGAGGCAAACCAAGTCATCAGATGAAGCCACTACGGCAAATATTTTTTATTTTTTTTAGTCTTGATGAATGCGTCACATTGTGGATGATGGAGGGACTGCACACTGTCTGTTTTATGTTGATGTAAATCAGATGCTAAGCTGCAGGTATCACAGCTAAAAGTGGAGTCTTTAATGTCAGGAATTAGTGGCCTCAAAGCCATTTTCTTTTCTTTTCTTTTTTTTTTCATTTTGCCGTATATTACTTTTGTGAAGAAGAAGAAGACTGTTGTGTTTCCTTGTTGTGGGGTGAAGCTGCTGGGTGGAGCTACATCCCACCTATCTCCTGTTCACCACCTATAGATACCTGCAATAGTAGATGTGAAATTACAAACGGTCACTTACTTGCATAGTAAAAGTGAAAGCAATCGTGGGCTCGCTTGCACCAAACTTGAGAACAGCAGGAATCTATGAAAAATGAATGGAAAGATGTGATATCAGGAATCAGGAACACTTTATTTGTCACATTGAGCACTTTATTTGAATTATCGTTTCCCCTAGCCCACAGCAGTGCAACATAAAGAAAAAAAAAACATATCCAAAAACTACTAGAACATATATATCCAAACTAACACATATATCCAACCTAAACAACAACAAAAAATCACTGTCCAATAGAATGAACGCCAGCCAAGACGACTGTCGGAGCTGCCGATCTGCATGTGCTAGCAGTCAGCTTAGCCTGCCCTGCTTCCACATCCTGTCAATTCAATTCAATTTTTATTGTCATTAAAAACAATGTGCAGGCACATGTTAAAAATGAAATGAGCTGAAATGAAATGTCAGACCGCCCTCGGTGTTTCCTCTTCGGGTGCAGCTTCGGGCAGGGCTGTGGTCCCTGGGCCCATTGGACACAGTAGACCAGGCACCCTCAGCCGATCCAACACCAGCCCTACCAGCCTTCGACATACCTCCCCTAACTCCACACGACGGCACTAAAAACAGTCAACGCTAGACGAGGCCACTGCCAGACTGCCCTCGGTGTTATCAGAACTGCCAGTCTGCATGGGCTAGCAGTTAGCTTAGCCTGCCCCGCTTCCGCATCCTGTCAGACTGCCCTCGGTGTTTCCTCTTTGTGTGCAGCTCCGGGCAGGGCCATGGTCCCTGGGCCCACAGGACGCAGGAAACGTAGACACAGATGTGTGCAAAGACACTGCAAGGATGGTACCGGGTGAGGCCGCCGCAAACGTGAATTTGCACCACTATCTTCCCACAGTAGAAGCAGAATATCATGCAACAAGCTGCTGTTTCACCCCGAGATACGTGAGATGAGAAATGTTCAACTCGAGGGGTCCACGGTGGTGTAGCGGTCTAAGCATCGGCTTTGTGTCGATGCAGTTGCCCAGTGGGGACTGAGGTTCACGCCCCGGTCTCGCCAGATCCGACTATGGCTAGACTCGACAAAGCAGCAATAATTGGCAACGCTGTCTTTGGGAGGGGGGCTGAGTCGGCTTGTGTTCGTCACATGAATGCATCTGTGTGTGTGTCAGAAAAAGCTGTGGTTTGGCCTGGATTCGCCTTGTCACAGAGGTGGCGAGGCGAATCCTCCGAGACTCCTGGCTGGAGAGATGCAGTTGGCGAACGCATGCAGTACGAGGGTGGGTGTTTGAACTAAAATAGGGAGCAATTGGCCACTAAATTGGAAGGAAAAGGGAAAAATCAGAAATAAATTAAAAAAAAAAAGAAATGTTCAACTCGAGCAACAATTTCCCTTGTAGTGAAATCAATATGGCTCCCTCTCAAAGTCAGTTGGGGACTGAGGGCCTCGGTCAGAGTTCCTGTCAAGTTCCTTGTGTTCACTTTGAGAATTTAATGTCATGCATATACATTAAGTCAGGTGAAATAGCGGCTTGCTGAACCATATTGCCTCTTTCCATTCACTGTTCATTGATTCTGTGCCAAGGTTTGGTGTTATGTTTGGTGTGAACACACTGTAAGCGTGGGAGTTTTGTGTCCCTCACAGCTCACCGCCCCTCACAGACTACCATGAGCCCTCCCTTCTGCCCGTCTCAAACTGCCCCCACACACAAACCAAAATAAAACGGTGAGGCAGGGTTGCATAGAGGTCGCTAATTCCCCACTTTACAGCTTCTGCTTTTAACCTGAAGATGTGCTGTACTGTGTCCCATATTTATTAAGGTGAGTGTGAGTAATGTTAATTACACTAGCATGTGATTAACATAACCTGTTTTGTTTATTTTTTTTGTTGATGTTTTTTTGTTACAGCTATTTATTGATGCTGTCATTGAGGCTGAGAGTGGAAGTAATAAAAAAAACATTTTAAAAGGTGAAATTTAAATGACTGTATCCCCACCACCATTTTTATTCAATTAGTACATAATTTGAATGTGACTGTATCCTTCTTAAGCATGTAACTTGACTCTACATGAAGTTAACAATAGATGCTGGAGCTATTCTAAACGGCCAGTACAGCAACATAGGCGGATTATGAGAAAAGCCCCTCCTCACCCCCCACCTGGGAGGGCAAGTACACCGACTTGCAGCCAACAACACAGTTAACACCAACACCATAGGAACTAAGGCATACATTCACCTGCAGTCTCCTTCAGTTTTTCAGTGGGACTTCTGGGGCTCTGGTATTGACATGAATGACTAAGCCCTTTGCCTATGCAACAACAAATGCAAAGTTAATAACAGCGACTTCATGCAGAGGTTCTGGTTTGGGGCCCCCTGAGCCCTTGGGGCCCTGGGCCTGGGCCCGGTAGGCTCGTTCGCTAATCCACCCATCACTTCATACGCATTAGTGGTTGATAATGTGATTTTCCTGACAACACAAGAGGCTAACGAAGCAAGTATTCACCGATGGTGTAAAATGACAGGATTTAAATTCCCAAGCAGAGAAAAAAGTAGGCAACCCGGCTGGGTGTTTATCCCTGCTCAGATTTCCGTGTGCATCTGCATCTATAGGTGACAAAAGGGCTAAACAAGAACCCTGAGCCAGACAAATAAGGAAGTAAGGGGTTAAGAGGAACTTAACGAGAGGAAACAATGTTGCACTGTGATAATGAGAATTCTGGGAAACGAGTGTCTCAGCCCACGACTGGTCTCCTGTTTGTCGTTCTCTGTTGAACCTCCACTCTCTCTCTCTCCCTCTCCCTCTCTCTCTCTCTCTCTCTCCCTCTCCCTCTCTCTCTCTCTCCCTCTCCCTCTCCCTCTCTCCAAAGCCCCACTTCCTTCCCCGTTGTGTGTACATAACTGTTGTATAGCCAGTTATGCTCTCCTACATTCTAATGATGACAACCCGAACTGTGTCCTTGTTAGTTTGGTTTTTCTCATTTATGGTGTGACACTCCAAAAAAAAAAAAAATTTCATGTGAGCACACACATACATGCACCCACACACATGTGCGCACATTAATTTTCTCTCTCTCTCTTTCTCTTGCACACACTTGCACATGCACCCAGACACAATCGGCACAGTCATTAAAAATGAAACCACAGGCTTTAAGAAAGAAAAAAAAAACTCAGAGGACCGAGAAAAAGTCAGCGACGCGGCGGTGAAAAGAGTCCCCCTGGAAACAATGAGGAGAATGATCATTTGTTGTTCTTGAAAACCCGGTGAGGTTTCTCAGAGGTTAAGCTTCCCTTTGATGTGTTTTTAACTCGTTTCAGCTCTGCGGAGGGATTAGTCAGCCTCTCATTCACTCTCTCGCTCTCCCTCGCACACACACACACACACACACACACGCACACGGATACAGCCTCTTAATTTCCACACTGTGAGCTCTTCTCACACAAAGGCAGAAAGCACATAACAGGCTCCTTTCTCTTCTTCTCCACCGTAGCAGCTTCCTAGCCTAATTTCATCAAATAAACATGTGTGCGGTTCTTCACTGTGTTGTGTGGGTGGGGGCCTGTATGTGTGGTCCTCTGGAAATCTGCGGTTAACCGGTAAAATATTGCAAGTCAGTATTTTCTTTTTTATCCCAAATTAGCACCGGGCTGTTTGTGAACAGTGTGGGCCCTCGACCACGAGAGACAGCCAGAGGTAGGGAGAGGGAGTAGCTGTTGATCATTACAGCAATTACAGCGTTTATCAAGCAATATTTTATCCGTATTATAAAGTACAAATGACGTGGTTACTGGTGCCCCATGGTGTGTGCGTGCATGCTTGTTTGCGTTTGCATGTAATGAACTCCTGTATTGACTCTCCGGTAGGTCCCCGGATGTTTGTCCGTAAATCTGGGAACAGCTTATGTTGTAAAACAAACCCCGTTTCAAATAGTATTTGCAAGTAGTTGAATGTTCTCTGCAGCCTAGCTGGAGCACCGGATCACTTGGCTGCAATGGGGTAATTCGGAGATTACAGCCTAGTAGCAATGCCGTGTGGCGAGCAAACAGACATGTCCCCGGATGTGTTTTAACCCTGACCCTGAATTAAAGACTCCTTAATTTTGTTACTCAGCATTGTTTCATTATTTCTTTTATTTATACCTCGTTAACTTTGCCATTTTGTAGCAGTCAGTGGTTTTGCTTGAATTCAAACTTGAGCTTCATGATGAAGCTCAGATATTGTCCAAAAAAAAATAAAAAATTTGAGGGCTTTCCAAAAGAATAAATTCCTCACTTGTAAAAAAAAGTCGTCTGTTAGCAGATGTTGGGTTTTTGTTCGGCAAAAACAATGGGGGGTCGCCAGTTTGAATCCCCATGTTACCTCCGGCTTGGTCGAGCGTCCCTTCAGACACAATTGGCCGTGTCTGCAGGTGGGAAGCCGGATGAGGGTATGTGTCTTGGTTGCTGCACTAGCGCCTCCTCTGGTCAGTTGGGGGTGCCTGTTCAGGGGGGAGGGTTAACTGGGGGGAACAGCGTGATCCTCCCACGTGCTATTCCCCCTTGTGAAACGCCTCTCGGCCAGGTGAAAAGAAGCGATTGGCGACTCCACGTGTATCGGAGGAGGCATGTGGTAGTCTGCAGCCCTCCCCGGATCGGCAGAGGGGGTGGAGCAGTGACCGGGACAGCTCAGAAGAGTGGGGTAATTGGGGAGAAAAAAAAGGGGGGAAAATCCCCCCAAAAATAAAAAAATAATGTAATCTGAGTCCAGGCCAACATTATACAGAGGTATGTTGTAGGATCTTTAACAGGGTTTGGAGGAATGGAGGGAACCATATCCGGTAACACTTGCTGTTTGACCCTGCCATGCCAGAGGTTAAATCATCAGGTAAACGAGAGTTAATATCAACGGCTGTGTCGTCATGTTTAGTAAAGGAACATCGTTGCTGGTGTTAGTCAAACAGCCGTAAGAGTTGGTGTGAAGTAGCTGCTCCAGTGTTTGTCCAAAAAAACCTGGATGTTTTCCCCTGAAAGGCGTAAAGAGGAACACGGGGTACTGGAAGTATGATTGGCTGCAAAATGAGAACAGAATGTCTCTGTGGTAGGCTGACTAGCTGGCTGTTTATTTAGCTGGCTTGCTGATTGGCTGTCTTTGTGCTTAGCTGGCTGCATTAATGATTTTCTGTGGTCTGATGTGGTTATGCTCTTTAATGACTTTTGTTCTCACCAGAGGCACATCTGTATCTGTCAAAGGCTGTCATACAGATGCAGTGTCCGTATCATTTTCCCACTCCATACATAACAGTATCTAAGTGTGTTTCCAATTGTGCAACAGTGTGTTTCCAACCTGCTTATTCCTTTGTCTGCACATCTGTTAAACATATATGTGCTTTCTGCCTGTCTGTCTCCAACTACAATTGACTGTTGTTGTTTTTTTTTTGTTTTTTGTTTTTTGCATGCTTGTCTGTTTTACTGAGTTGGGTGGGAAAGATGGGGGATTCAGAAGGAAGAATGAGAAATGGGCAGAGAGGGTAGACGTGAGGAAATAAACAGACCAAAGGTTTTTTTTATACAGGAGTAGTCTTAGGATAGTGTCTTTATGCGTGCTCAATAATCCAGGTAAGAAAATCAAAGAAGGCTGAATCAGTTCATCTGTACACAGTGTTTATTGAAGCGTATCTGTCAATAAACGTTGTATCCAGATGAACTGATTCAACCGTCTTTGACTTAGGATAGTGGTGGCTCATGGTTTCCAATTATGCGTCACTGTTACTGAGAGTGGCGGCACGGTGGCGCAGTGGTTAGCACGGTTGCCTCACAGCAAGAAGGTCCTGCGTTCGAACCCTGTATAGTCCAACCTTGGGGGTCATCCCAGGTCATCCTCAGTGTCAAGTTTGCATGTTCTCCCCGTGTCTGCATGGGTTTCCTCCGGGTGCCCCGTTTTGCTCCCACAGTCCAAAGACATGTAGGTCAGGTGAATCGACCATACTAAATTGTCCCTAGGTACGAATGTGTGTGTGTGTGTGTGTGTGTGTGTGTGTGTATATGCCGGCGGGCCCTGTGTTGGCCCTGTGTGATGGCCGGCGGCCTGTCCAGGGTGTCTCCCCGCCTGCCGCCCAATGACTGCTGGGATAGGCTCCAGCATCCCTGCAACCCTGAGAGCAGGATAAGCGGTTCGGATAATGGATGGATGTTACTGAGAGTGACAGCATGGTGGCACAGTGGTTAGTGCGGTCGCCTCACAGCAAGAAGGTCGTGGGTTTGAACCCTGGGGTTGTCCAACCTTGGGGGTCATCCCAGGTCGTCCTCTGTGTGGAGTTTGCATGTTCTCCCGTGTCTGCGTGGGTTTCCTCCGGGTGCTCCGGTTTTCTTCCACAGTCCAAACACATGTAAGGTCAGGTGAATCGGCCATACTAAGTTGTCCCTAGCTGTGAATGGGTCGGCCCTGTGATGGACTGGCGGCCTGTCCAGGGTGTCTCCCCGCCTGCCACCCAATGACTGCTGGAATAGGCTCCAGCATCCCACGACCCTGAATAGGATAAGTGGTTTGGATAATGGATGGATGGATGTTACTGAGAGCCACATGTATGCAAGTTTTCAATTCACACCATTTTATATTTTCAATAAGAAAACTAATTGGTGAAACTATGTTGGAATAATGCATGCAAACCTGCAAACACATGCTTCCTGGTGGCCCATGGTTAGGAACTGGTGTCACAGAAGGACGGATGGTTAGTAAGAACTACAATACCCACAACCACTATGGTACACAGTCAGCCATGGAGAACTTCAGGTGATGGGTGAGGAGAGCTAATGTGGCCTAGCTAGCTTAAAACTAAGGGGAGAAGACTGCATGGGACATTTAAGGTGTGGACCTGAGAAGGAGAGATGAAGATGAGGAAAGCAAACGCTGAAAGAAAGATGAGGAGATGCAAATAAGAGATGCAGAGGGAACAGATTCGGTGTGGTAGACACAACCCCAGAGAGGCAGAGACAATGAAGACGAGTAGAAAGAGAAACAAGCACGTGAGTGCTGGCAGTGTGAAAGGATGAAAAGAGAGAAAGCAAGAAAGAGACTGGACTAGATCAGAGGGAGAGAGGGATGCAGGAAGATGGGGGGGAAACGGAGTAGAAGAAAAGAGTACAAGGAGATTGAGAGACAGAAGGGGGCAGAGCGAGAGGATGGTGTGAATAAAGAGAATGAAATAAGGGGATGAGAGTGCAGTGTAAAATTCAACGAGAAGGAGATGAGGATGGGGAAAGAGTGTTTCCAAGAGAGGGAAAGAAAAAGACGGAGAGACATATAGAGGCAGAGGGAAGGGGGGAAAGAATGGTGAGAATAGGGTGAAGGGGCGAGAGAGCGAGAGAGAGGATGGAGGCAGAATGGGAGAGTTTGAAATTTAGGGAGAGAGGGGAAAATGAATGGAATGAGAGAACGAGAAAATAGAGAGAGATTTAGGGGATGGAGTGAGGTGAGGGAAGGACTGAGAGAGAGAGCGAGAGAGAGAGTATATTGTCCTTATCGGCCCCCTCCAGAAAGCCTGCTCCCTAATGGGGCCGGTGTGAAGGGGAAATGAGGACTAGGCCTGATGCCTCCTGATTAGCCATCGACTCAACCTCACATCAAAGACGGAGGGGGCTGAAGGTGAGAGTCACCATCACCTACTTCACTGGACAGCGGACGGATATTACCCAAACGCACGCACGTACATGCTCTCTCTCTCTCTCTCTCTCTCTCTCTCTCTCTCCTCTCTCTCTCTCTCTCTCTCTCTCTCTCTCTCTCTCTCTCTCTCTCTCTCTCTCTCTCTCTCTCTCGCACACGCACCCTCACAACAGCCACACACAGACTAGCACCATTTGTTCAACCTTGAAAGGAAGAAGACGGCTCTGAATAAGGATCTCCCCTGAATGTGGGTGGGTGGGTGGGGGGGGGTAAATGGACAAGGGGGCAGAGGGGTGGGGGTTAGCATAGATTGGATGGAGCTTGAGGGGGGAGAGAAAGAAAGAAGAAAGGGGAGAGAGTGAAATGGGATGAATTGGCAGTGATCAAAAAGAGTCATCAATGCGGCGTATTAGAGGAATAATGTAATTTACTCTCTGCTAATGACATCTCGGGGACAGCTCTGTTGGTTTTCGCGTAGAGAAATTACTGAAGACTGGACTGTGTCTGCAGAGGCATATGTGCCAACACACACACACACACGCACACACACGCTGATACACACTGACAGAACAGGGCCGCAATATCTCAGTCGCGCTTGGTAACCGGTCGCTGTCCCTGATTGAAATTCAGCATTCAGAAAGACCCATTTCCCCCTCTGTCCCAAACCCTGCTTTCATTACTCTCTCTCTCTCTCCCTCTCTCTCTCTCTCTGACACACACACACTCACCCATAATCATATTCATCATACTCACCAGTGCCTCCCTACCTGACGCCCTCATTTTCTATCCAAGGGAGCCCCAATATGGCAGCGTATGACCTTCATTAGTGTCTCCCTCTGTCTGTCTCTCACTTGCTCTCTGTCTCTCACTCTTTCTGTCTATCACTTGGCCTCTGTCTCTCACTCTCCCCCCCCCCCCCCGCTCTCTCTCTCTTTGTCACACGCACTCCCAGTAATACGCCTTTGTCTTTCACTCTTTCGTGTCTATTCGGACACACACTCTCACTTTGTAGAAGCAGCTCTTTTATATTTACCTTCTTTTACTTCTGTTCCCCCCCCCACTCACTTTTATTACTCATTGTCTCTCTCCTTCGCTATCTCTCTCTCACCCCCCCTCCAGACTTCTCATTAGCATACAGAGTAAGAAAATGGCGCTGGGGGTAATCTGTGTGAGTTGCCGATGACAAAATGGAGGGCGTCATCAGAGGTCACAGCGCTTGTCATCAACCAACCCACCCTCCACTGGTGTCTGTCACATCTGTTACACACACACACACACACACATTCAGTCGAAGATGTGAGAGACTAAGAAACCTATATCCATAATCAGGTTTGACACATGATGCTCCGATTTCATCTGACAGTTGCACACTCACGCACGCACGCACACACACACCCCCCCCCACACACACACACACACACACACACACACACACACCCCCACCGTGTTTGCATTGTAGACTACCTTGATGTAAAGAAATATTGACAGGTTTCTGAGTGTATTTTAAATGCATATTACAGTGGCTTTAGTGCATATAGGCGATTTGTCTTTGTTGTTGTTGAATTCATCAGGGTATTAGAAGTGTGCTTTAGAAGTCCTGGGAACAAGGATATATAAACAGTGCGGGGGAACAAGGACTGTGTGTGTGTGTGTGTGTGTGTGTGTGTGTGTGTGTGTCACACACACACACACCGATCAGCCAAAACATTAAAACCACTGGCAGGTAAGTGAATAACATTGATTATCTCATTACAGAGGCACCTGTCAAGGGGTGGGATCTATTATGCAGCGCGTGAACAGTCAGTTCCTGAAGTTGATGAGTTGTAAGCAGGAAAAATGAGCAAGCATAAAGATCTGAGCTACTTTGAAAAGGTCCACATTGTGATGGCTAGACAACAGGGTCAGATCATCTCCAAGCGGCAGGTCTTTTGGGGTGTTCCCGGTATGCAGTGGTCAGACCTACCAAAACTGGTCCAAGGAAGGACAACCGCTGAACCGGCGACAGGGTCATGGACGCCCAAGGGTCATTGATGTGCATGGGGAGCGAAGACTAGCCTGTCTGGTCCGATCCCACAGAAGAGCTACTGAAGCTCAAATTGCTGAAAAAGTGAATGCTGGCTATGATAGACAGGTGTCAGAACACACAATACATTGCAGCCTGTCGTGTATGGGGCTGCGTAGCCGCAGGCTGGTCAGAGTGCCCATGATGACCCCTGTCCACCGCTGAAAGCACCATCAATGGGCACGTGAGCATCAGAACTGAACCATGAAGGAGTACAAGATGGAGGCCTGGTCTGATGAATCACATTTTCTTTTACATCGTGTGGATGGCCGGGTGCATGTGTGTCATTTACCTGGGGAAGAGATGGCACCAGGATGCACTATGGGAAGAAGGCAAGCCAGCGGAGAAAGTGTGATGCTCTGGGCAGTGTTCTGCTGGGAAACCCTGGGTCCTGACAATCATGTGGATGTTACGTTGACACATACTGCCTACCTAAACATCGTTGCAGACCAAGTAGACCCCTTCATGGCAACGGTATTCCCTGATGGCAGTGGCCTCATTCAGCAGGATAATGTTCCCTGCAACACTGCAAAAAAAAATTTGCAGGAAGGGTTTGAGAAACATGAAAAAGAGTTCAGGGTGTTGCCTTGGCCTCCAAATTCCCCAGATCTCAGTGCTATCGAGCATCTGTGGGATGTACTAGAAAAACAAGTCTGATCCATGGAGGTCCCACCCTCGCAACTTACAGGACGTAAAGGATCTGCTGCTAACGTCTTGGTGCCAGATACCAGAGGAGACATTCTGAGGTCTTGTGGAGTCCATGCCTCGACTGGTCAGAGCTGTTTTGGCGGCGCAAGGTGGGCCTACACAATATTAGACGGGTGGTTTTAATGTTTCAGCTAATAAACTTCATTAAATGAAACCCTCAACGGTAGGGAAGGTGTTCAACAAACAAGGAGCAAAACAATCCAGTGATTCAAGTAACTTTTTAATTGGACAGTACAAGCCTGTTTCATGCTATAAGCAATCATCAGCTGTCAATAGAGCTAAACGGCAAAGAACATAACATATACCTGTATATATATATATATATACACGTATATATACATATATATATACATATACATATATACATACATATACATACATACATACATACATACATACATACATACATACATACATACATACATACATACACACACACACACACACACACACACACACACACACACACACACACACACACATATATATATATCTGCTCCTCATTATTTGAGCACTCACAGCACCATTGACGGTTTTGGAAAAAAACGCTAGCTATATATATATAACTGTCTCACCGTGCACATCACGTGCACAACATCCAATGGGGAAGGGGGAGGTGCCTACATTCAAATACATGTGATCACTAACCATCCAGGGGGAGGGGGAGGTTGCATACAAAGTTAACGCTATTTGTCTATTGGCATTAGAGATAGATCGATACTTAGATAGATTGTTTTATTAGCCAAACGACCAAGGCTGGAGGAATTTGTTTTTGGTAGACTTTAAACTCTGCAGCACAATACAAACATGGACAACAACAGACGGCAGCACGGTCACGCAGTGGTTAGCGCGGTCGCCTCACAGCAAGAAGGTCCTGGGTTCGAGCCCCGGGGTAGTCCAACCTTGGTGGGTCATCCCGGGTCGTCCTCTGTGTGGAGTTTGCATGTTCTCCCCGTGTCTGTGTGGGTTTCCTCTGGGTGCTCCGGTTTCCTCCCACAGTCCAAAGACATGTAAGTGAGGTGAATTGGCAGTACTAAATTGTCCCTAGGAATGAATGGGTGTGTGTGTGTGTGTGTGTGTGTGTGTGTGTGTGTGTGTGTGTGTGTGTGTGTGTGTGTGTGTGTGTGTGTGTGTGTGTGTGTGAGTGTGTGTGTGTGTGGGTGGGTGTGGGTGTGTGTGTGTGTGTGTGTGTGTGTGTGTGTGTGTGTGTGTGTGTGTGTGTGTGTGTGTGTGTGTGTGTGTGTGTGTGTGTGGGCCCTGTGATGGCCTGTCAGCCTGTCCAGGGTGTCTCCCCGCCTGCCGCCCATTGACTGCTGGAATAGGCTCCAGCATCCCTGCGACCCTGAGAGCAGGATAAGCGGTTAAGATAATGGATGGATGGACAACAACAGACACTCCACATATTATCACGAACAATACAGTTACACAATAACAGAAATAAACATATCACACATTACAGTTAGGTGAATGGTGGTGTTTATGCCAATGGTGTGTGAGGAGGGGACTATAGGGAGGAATTCAGAGTCCTGATGGCTGGGGGGGGACTTTGGGAAGCATTTAGTCTTAGTGGACAGTGACCTGTAGTCCGGAGGTGCTGAAAGAGGTGATGAGCAGGATGTGAGGGGTCGGAGATGGTCTTCTTTGCTCGCCTCACAGTCCGGTTAGTATGTAGAGATTCAACTGAGGGGAGTGGGTTGCCTATGATTCTGGATGCCTTGTTGACAATCCGCTGCAGTTTTTTCCGTGTTTGACTGTTTGTGCCATCGTACCATACTGTAATAGAAGATGTTATGATGGACTCGATAATGGCTGAGTAAAAAAGAACGAGAAGTTGATGTTTGATCCGGTATTTTTAGCTGCCTAAGAAAGTAAAGTCGTTGCTGAGCTTTTGCAATGATGTGTTCAGTGTTAGTTTTCCACTTCAGGTTATTGCTGATGTATGTTACCAAGGAATTTAAAAGAGTCAGTTGTGGTGATGGGGTCTCCGTTCATTTCGTATGGGTGTTTTAGGATTTGGCATGCATCGGAAGTCAATAATGAGTTCTTGGATTTTGGCTGTATTAAGCAGAAGATTGTTGTTTGCGCATCAAGTGACAGCTACTTACTTCATCAAGTGACAGCTTGGTCTACTTCTGTGCGGTACTGTGTTTCATCATTGTTGGAGATGAGGCCTACAATGGCTGTGTCGTCTGCGTATTTTATAATTTTCACAGAGCTATCCGTGGATGTAAAGTGGGTGGTGTAAAGTGAGAAGAGCCAGGGGAGAGAACACAGCCCTGAGGGAGCACCTGTACTGAGGGTAAGAGGGTGTGAGGCTAGGTTATTAATCTTCACCCTCTGTGGCCTGTTCCACAGGAAGCTCCGAATCCAGTGGCATATGGCTGGGTCAATGTTCATATCCAAGAGTATGGTAAGAGTTTGAGTGGTTGATGGAGTTGAAGGTGGAACTAAAGTCTAGTGAACAGGATGCGTGTGTAGGCGTTGGGTGATTCCAGGTGTTGCAGGGCATGGTGCAGGGCTATGCTAATTGCATCCTCAACAGAGTGGTCGCTTGATATGCAAATTGATATGGGTCCATCATTGGGGGAGGTGCAAGATTTCAAGTGTGACAAAATGATGTGCTCAAATGCTTTCATGGCCACAGATGTTAGGGCAACTGGTCGGAATCATTGAGGCAGGTGATCTTTGAGGACTTTGGCACAGGAATGATGGTAGAGAGTTTGAAGCACTGATGGACTGTACTTTGACTTAGAGAGGTGTTAAATATGGTGGAAAATTATTGGGGCCAGTTGTGCTGCACAGTGGCTCAACAAAGCAGGACTGATGCCGTCTGGCCGTTGCTGCTTTCCTAATGTTCATCTTCTAAATGTTGCTCTCACCTCATCCTCCTGGATGCAGAAGGGTGGCATTGGAGTAGGAGTGTGGTGTGTGTGTGTGTGGGGGGGGGGGGGCTGGTGGAATAGGTTTTTCAAACTTGCATAAAACTTATTCAATTTTTCTGGGAGGTTATGGTCATTATCTGGAGGGGAGCAGGGGCGTTTTTTGTAACCTGTCATTTCCGAGTTTTTTCCCCCATGTTGCTCTGGAGTTACTGGGAGAGAATTGTTCAGAGTTTTGTTGCGTAGCTGGACTTTGCTTTTCTTATTGCAGACGCAACTTATACTTGGCTGCTCCGTACTAATCCCTGTTTCCGTTTTTGTATGCCCGGTTCTTTTCTTTTTGGAGGAGGTGTAATTCTTTGGAGAACCAGGTTTTTTTTTTTATTGTCGTATAATGTCACGGTTTTGGTAGGGATGCACATTTCCTTACAGAACGCGATGTGTGACGTCACTGTCAGTGAGTTCATCGAGGGAGTCGCAAGCTGCGCTACAATATATTCCAATTAGTGCATTCAAGACACCCTCGACGCGTCTCAGCGGATCCATGCACCAGCACCTGACAGATTTTGATGTTTTCTTGATGGATTTAAACTCTGGTCTGTATTTTGGGATGAGGAGTGACACGGCGTGGTCGGATTTCCCCAGCGGGAATGCACGGTAAGCGTTTGAAAGTGAGACGTGGCAGTGAGCCAGTGTTTTGTTTTCTCTGCTATGGCAAGTGACTTGTTGCTCACAGTTTTGTATTTCGAGGGAAAGATTCGCGAGGTCCGAAATCACCCAACACGACGACAGACGTGTCAGGGTTGTGGGGTTTTCAACATGGAAATGTGTTGCGAGAGTTAGCTAACGGCTGTGTAGCATTAGCTTATGGCGGAATGTAAACAGAAGATAATATGGTCTGCATTCAAACGGACGAATTCAATATCATAAGAGCAGTAGGACGAAGGGTTGTTGGCGTTGTTCCACCGGCACTGGTTGACCGTGAGACAAATACCTCTGCCGGCTCTGAAGATAGTGAAGCCGGGGGAGTACTTCCTGCTTGACCAGGGACCGATTGATCCAGCCATGTCTCGGGGAAGCGGAAGGCTGAGCAGTCTCTGTCCGGTTTGTGTTAATGACAAAAGTTCATCATTTTATTTTTGAGGGATCTATTATAATTACAGAATAGACGGTTATATCTGTGTCTGCAACTGCTGGCCAATTCATTCCTGCTATTCAGCTGTTGACATTTCTGGTTTGCAAATGATGAAATACTTTTCAGTTAAACATACAGATTGCACATGTTGCTGCTTGGTTGAATATGTTTGGTTTTTTTGAGAGTAGTTTCCAGGTAGTTGGATCATTAATGTTTCTGCCCGCTAATGACCAAATATAACGACTTTAAAGATGTTACATTCATTAGATGGTTATTTCTAAAGCTACACGTGTGCATTAAACTTTTTTTTTTTGAATGTTCCCTCTGTTAGTCCAATGTATGTCTCTATTTTTCCATTGTCATTTCTTGTCACCGACAACTCCTTTCATCTGGCATTTACTGTTCAAGGGGCCATGAGTCGTTCACACAGTAGTTGCAGTTGGGGGCGTATCTATTTGTGATGAAGGGTGTCTTTGGTTCGTTCATTATGCTGTGTGTCTTGTGGCACAATATCAGCTGTTGAATATATATATATATATATATATATGAGAGAGAGAGAGAGAGGCAGGCAGGCCCTGGTTGAAGAAGTACAGCAAGATGTCCATGAGTGAGGCCCTGGAAACTGCCGAACAAGGGTCATAGCACTGGCCGTCAGGCTGAAGAGATACCCTAGAGAAGGCAGAAGCAAAACAGTAAATGGGTTGTTCCTCAAAGAACCATCCAAAGTGTACTCTCAGCTGCAGAGTAACAAGAGAACAACTTCAGCCCCACCCAGAGCAGAGACCAAGTGATACTGGAAGGATGTATGGGAAAAGGAGGCATCACATAACACCAATGCCCAGTGGCTGGTGGACCTAAGAGCAGACCACAGCAATATTCCAGAGCAAGAATCAGTTATTATCACGGTGGCTGACATCCAATGACGAGTCTCAAGCATGAAGAGCTGGATGGCACCAGGCCCTGACACGATCATGCCTACTGGCTGAAGAAGCTAACCACACCCCATGAGCGGCCTGGCAACACAGATGAACAAAGTGCTAACATCAGGGTCTCACCCTGACTGGCTAACACAGGGCAGAACAATACTGATCATGAAGGATCCCCACAAGGTTGTTTGCATATGACGTCACAAACTACACATGGAGGGCAGGAAGCGATTTTCTACATAGGAAGCACTATCGCAAACTTTCAAATGCCTATGTTTGGCGTCATTAACTGAGAAACCACAAGGAGTTTTTATTGAGTACCAAAAGTTGTTGTTCACGAGCGGGAAAAAATGCAAGAAATTGACTGAAAACGCCAGCAAAAATGGCTTGCGAACCGTCATCTGCGGTCGGGAGGAGCGGAGTCAGATAACGCGTGTGTGTGCAGTGACCACTTTGTCAAAAAAACTCCACTCTTCATAAACCATAAGGATCATGTCCAACATATCTTACTTTCTGTTTATACCTTTCTCTCATAATATCGTCTAAACCAGCACAGTTCAGGCTAAACTAGCTCCAACTCGTCCATTCTGCTTTTCACTTCCTGCCCTCCATCTGAATCTCGCGCGTCATCAGAATCGCATGACTGCAAACAAGCTATATCCTGTCTCTCCACAACATGGAAGATCCTGTCAGGCATCATAGCAGCTAAGCTGAATGGGCACATGAGTCAATACATGATTGAAACTCTGAAAGGAATTGGGGAACAACACCAGAGGGTCAAAGCATCAGCTACTGTTGATAGAGCAGTCACTCAAGATTCTTAAGACTAGACAGACCAACCTGAGCACAGCCTGGATTGACTGCACGAAAGCCTACAATTCAATACCCCACACATGGCTACTGGAGTGCTTGGCACTATAAAAAGCCACAGAACACCAATAGCCTTCATCAAGAACTTAATACAGCAGTGGAAAACAACACTAGAAGCCAACTCAAAGACCATCACATAGGTAACCATCAAATGTGGCATATACATGGTGATGCACTATCCTGCTAATGTTCTCCATAGGCCTGAACCCCCTTAGTCAGATCACAGATCACAAAGAGTGGATATGGATACAGGTTCAGAAGTGGCGTTACCATCAACCACCTCCTATACATGTATGATATCAAGCTGTATGCTAGGAATGAGCGAGGACATTGACTTGCTGATCCACCTTACCGGGATTCCTACAGCAAAGTCATTGGGATGTCATTCGGGCTGGACAAGTGCGTCAAATGGTGGTTAAAAAGAGGAAAGGTGGTGAGGACTGAAGGGGTTGTATAACCAGATGGCGGGATAACAAACATACAGGATAGTTACAAGTTCCTGGGTATTCCACAGGCAAATGGAAACCACGAGGAGGCAGCAAGGAGGTTGGCTACAGCCAAATACCTCCAAAGAGTGAGACAAGTCCTGAGGAGCCAGCTCAATGGGAACACTAAGATACAAGCCATCAACACATATGCCATACCAGTCATCAGATACCCAGCTGGAATAATAAGCTGGCCATAGGAGGAGGTAAAGGCCACAGATATCAGGGCATGGAACGCCTCACAATGCACAGAGGGTTCCATCCAAAGTCCGGCAGCCTGAGACTGTATGATAAACAAAAAGATGTGGGCTGAGGGTTAGTAAAATGTCAGTGCCACTATCCAGGATGAAACAGGAACATCTATGAGTACATCAGAAGAGGGTCCCCCAAGACGAACTGCTGAGTGAATACCTCAGGCAGCAGAAGACAGAGAGGGGAGGAAGAAGAAGAGGAGGTATCATGGAAGACCAAGCCCCTCCATGGGATGTACCATCGACAGACAGAAGATGTGGCTGATATTGAAAAATCCTACCAGTGACTAGAAAAGGGTGGACTGAAGGACAGCACAGGGGCTCTGATCATAGCAGCACAAGAACAGGCACTCAGCACCAGATCGATTGAGGCGGGGGTCTACCACACCAGGCAAGACCAAGATGCAGTCTGTGCAAAGACACCCCGAGACAGTCCAGCACTTAGTAGCAAGGTGTAAAATGCTGGCTGGGAAGGCCGTACACTGAAAGGCATAACCAAGTGGCTGGGGTAGTGTACAGAACATCTGTACTTGAATACAGACTGGAAGTCCCCAAGTCCAAATGGGAGACAGTACCAAAGGTGGTTGAGATGACAGAGCTAAGATCCTGTGGGACTTCAAGTTCCAGACTGACAAGCAGGTGCTGGCTAACCAACCAGACATTGTGGTGGTCGACAAGGAACAGAAGACAGCAGTAGTGATCAATGTAGCAATCCCGAGCGATGGGAACATCAGGAAGCAAGAGCATGAGAAGTTAGAGAAATACCAAGGGCTGAGGGAAGAAGTAGATAAGATGTAGAAGGTGAAATCCACAGTAGTCCCAGTGGTAATAGGAGCACTGGGGGCTGTGACCCCCAAACTAGGAGAGTGGCTCCACCAGGTTCCTGGAACAACATCTGAGGTCTCTTTGGTTGCACCTGTTCTTGGCTGGTGTAAAGCAAATTGCAAAATCACAAAGGTATTTTACCTTTGTGTTAAATTTACATTATGAGGAAAATCGTTTATGCTTGTTGAAGATTTTTGGAAGATGTTTTAGCAAAACTGAACAAAAAACCTTGCTCCCTGCCACAGAGCACAGCAAAGAAATGAGGATCTGAAGATGAATAAAAGAAAGAGTAAAGTTCACGCTTTAACCTTTACACATGACGTGTGTGTGTGTGTGTGTGTGTGTGTGTGTGTGTGTGTGTGTGTGTGTGTGTGTGTGTGTGTGTGTGTGTGTGTGAGTGTGTGTGTGTGTGGGTGGTGTGGGTGTGTGTGTGTGTGTGTGTGTGTGTGTGTGTGTGTGTGTGTTGTGTGTGTGTGTGTGTGTGTGTGTGTGTGTGTGTGTGTGTGTGTGTGTGTGTGTGTGTGTGTGTGTGGGCCCTGTGATGGCCTGTCAGCCTGTCCAGGGTGTCTCCCCGCCTGCCGCCCATTGACTGCTGGAATAGGCTCCAGCATCCCTGCGACCCTGAGAGCAGGATAAGCGGTTAAGATAATGGATGGATGGACAACAACAGACACTCCAACATATTATCACGAACAATACAGTTACACAATAACAGAAATAAACATATCACACATTACAGTTAGGTGAATGGTGGTGTTTATGCAATGGTGTGTGAGGAGGGGACTATAGGAGGAATTCAGAGTCCTGATGGCTGGGGGGGGACTTTGGGAAGCATTTAGTCTTAGTGGACAGTGACCTGTAGCGGAGGTGCTGAAAGAGGTGATGAGCAGGATGTGAGGGGTCGGAGATGGTCTTCTTTTGCTCGCCTCACAGTCCGGTTAGTATGTAGAGATTCAACTGAGGGGAGTGGGTTGCCTATGATTCTGGATGCCTTGTTGACAATCCGCTGCAGTTTTTTCCGTGTTTGACTGTTTGTGCCATCGTACCATACTGTAATAGAAGATGTTATGATGGACTCGTAATGGCTGAGTAAAAAAGAACGAGAAGTGATGTTTGATCCGGTATTTTTTAAGCTGCCTAAGAAAGTAAAGTCGTTGCTGAGCTTTTGCAATGATGTGTTCAGTGTTAGTTTTCCACTTCTTTCCACTTCAGGTTATTGCTGATGTATGTTCCAAGGAATTTAAAAGAGTCAGTTGTGGTGATGGGGTCTCCGTTCATTTGTATGGGTGTTTTAGGATTTGGCATGCATCGGAAGTCAATAATGAGTTCTTGGATTTTGGCTGTATTAAGCAGAAGATTGTTGTTTGCGCATCAAGTGACAGCTACTTACTTCATCAAGTGACAGCTTGGTCTACTTCTGTGCGGTACTGTGTTTCATCATTGTTGGAGATGAGGCCTACAATGGCTGTGTCGTCTGCGTATTTTATAATTTTCACAGAGCTATCCGTGGATGTAAAGTGGGTGGTGTAAAGTGAGAAGAGCCAGGGGGAGAGACACAGCCCTGAGGAGCACCTGTACTGAGGGTAAGAGGGTGTGAGGCTAGGTTATTAATCTTCACCCTCTGTGGCCTGTTCCACAGGAAGCTCCGAATCCAGTGGCATATGGCTGGGTCAATGTTCATATCCAAGAGTATGGTAAGAGTTTGAGTGGGTTGATGGAGTTGAAGGTGGAACTAAAGTCTGTGAACAGATGCGTGTGTAGGCGTTGGGTGATTCCAGGTGTTGCAGGGCATGGTGCAGGGCTATGCTAATTGCATCCTCAACAGAGTGGTCGGCTTGATATGCAAATTGATATGGGTCCATCATTGGGGGAGGTGCAAGATTTCAAGTGTGACAAAATGATGTGCTCAAATGCTTTCATGGCCACAGATGTTAGGGCAACTGGTCGGAAATCATTGAGGCAGGTGATCTTGAGGACTTTGGCACAGGAATGATGGTAGAGAGTTTTAAGCACTGATGGACTGTACTTTGACTTAGAGAGGTGTTAAATATGGTGGAAAATATTGGGGCAAGTTGTGCTGCACAGTGGCTCAACAAAGCAGGACTGATGCCGTCTGGCCGTGCTGCTTTCCTAATGTTCATCTTCTTAAATGTTGCTCTCACCTCATCCTCCTGGATGCAGAAGGGTGGCATTGGAGTAGGAGTGTGTGTGTGTGTGTGTGGGGGGGGGGGGGCTGGTGGAATAGGTTTTTCAAACCTTGCATAAAACTTATTCAATTTTTCTGGGAGGTTATGGTCATTATCTGGAGGGGGAGCAGGGGCGTTTTTTGTAACCTGTCATTTCCGAGTTTTTCCCCCCATGTTGCTCTGGAGTTACTGGGAGAGAATTGTTCAGAGTTTTGTTGCGTAGCTGGACTTTGCTTTTCTTATTGCAGAACGCAACTTATACTTGGCTGCTCCGTACTAATCCCTGTTTCCGTTTTTGTATGCCCGGTTCTTTTCTTTTTGAGGAGGTGTAATTCTTTGGAGAACCAGGTTTTTTTTTTTTATTGTCGTATAATGTCACGGTTTTGGTAGGGATGCACATTTCCTTACAGAACGCGATGTGTGACGTCACTGTCAGTGAGTTCATCGAGGGAGTCGCAAGCTGCGCTACAATATATTCCAATTAGTGCATTCAAGACACCCTCGACGCGTCTCAGCGGAATCCATGCACCAGCACCTGACAGATTTTGATGTTTTCTTGATGGATTTAAACTCTGGTCTGTATTTTGGGATGAGGAGTGACACGGCGTGGTCGGATTTCCCCAGCGGGAATGCACGGTAAGCGTTTGAAAGTGAGACGTGGCAGTGAGCCAGTGTTTGTTTTCTCTGCTATGGCAAGTGACTTGTTGCTCACAGTTTTGTATTTCGAGGGAAAGATTCGCGAGGTCGAAATCACCCAACACGACGACAGACGTGTCAGGGTTGTGGGGTTTTCAACATGGGAAATGTGTTGCGAGAGTTAGCTAACGGCTGTGTAGCATTAGCTTATGGCGGAATGTAAACAGAAGATAATATGGTCTGCATTTCAAACGGACGAATTCAATATCATAAGAGCAGTAGGACGAAGGGTTGTTGGCGTTGTTCCACCGGCACTGGGTTGACCGTGAGACAAATACCTCTGCCGGCTCTGAAGATAGTGAAGCCGGGGGAGTACTTCCTGCTTGACCAGGGACCGATTGATCCAGCCATGTCTCGGGAAGCGGAAGGCTGAGCAGTCTCTGTCGGTTTGTGTTAATGACAAAAGTTCATCCATTTTATTTTTGAGGGATCTATTTATAATTACAGAATAGACGGTTATATCTGTGTCTGCAACTGCTGGCCAATTCATTCCTGCTATTCAGCGTTGACATTTCTGGTTTGCAAATGATGAAATACTTTTCAGTTAAACATACAGATTGCACATGTTGCTGCTGGTTGAATATGTTTGGTTTTTTTTGAGAGTAGTTTCCAGGTAGTTGGAATCATTAATGTTTCTGCCCGCTAATGACCAAATATAACGACTTTAAAGATGTTACATTCCTTAGATGGTTATTTCTAAAGCTACACGTGTGCATTAAACTTTTTTTTTTTGAATGTTCCCTCTGTTAGTCCAATGTATGTCTCTATTTTTCCATTGTCATTTCTTGTCACCGACAACTCCTTTCATCTGGCATTTACTTTCAAGGGGCCATGAGTCGTTCACACAGTAGTTGCAGTTGGGGGTATCTATTTGTGATGAAGGGTGTCTTTGGTTCGTTCATTATGCTGTGTGTCTTGTGGCACAATATCAGCTGTTGAATATATATATATATATATATATATGAGAGAGAGAGAGAGAGGCAGGCAGGCCCTGGTTGAAGAAGTACAGCAAGATGTCCATGAGTGAGGCCCTGGAAACTGCCGAACAAAGGGTCATAGCACTGGCCGTCAGGCTGAAGAGATACCCTAGAGAAGCAGAAGCCAAAACAGTAAATGGGTTGTTCCTCAAAGAACCATCCAAAGTGTACTCTCAGCTGCAGAGTAACAAGAGAACAACATCAGCCCCACCCAGAGCAGAGACCAAGTGATACTGGAAGGATGTATGGGAAAAGGAGGCATCACATAACACCAATGCCCAGTGGCTGGTGGACCTAAGAGCAGACCACAGCAATATTCCAGAGCAAGAATCAGTTATTATCACGGTGGCTGACATCCAATGACGAGTCTCAAGCATGAAGAGCTGGATGGCACCAGGCCCTGACACGATTCATGCCTACTGGCTGAAGAAGCTAACCACACCCCATGAGCGCCTGGCAACACAGATGAACAAAGTGCTAACATCAGGGTCTCACCCTGACTGGCTAACACAGGGCAGAACAATACTGATCATGAAGGATCCCCACAAGGTTGTTTGCATATGACGTCACAAACTACACATGGAGGGCAGGAAGCGATTTTCTACATAGGAAGCACTATCGCAAACTTTCAAAATGCCTATGTTTGGCGTCATTAACTGAGAAACCACAAGGAGTTTTTATTGAGTACCAAAAGTTGTTGTTCACGAGCGGGAAAAAATGCAAGAAATTGACTGAAAACGCCAGCAAAATGGCTTGCGAACCGTCATCTGCGGTCGGGAGGAGCGGAGTCAGATAACGCGTGTGTGTGCAGTGACCACTTTGTCAAAAAAACTCACTCTTCATAACATAAGGATCATGTCCAACATATCTTACTTTCTGTTATACCTTTCTCTCATAATATCGTCTAAACCAGCACAGTTCAGGCTAAACTAGCTCCAACTCGTCCATTCTGCTTTTCACTTCCTGCCCTCCATCTGAATCTCGCGCGTCATCAGAATCGCATGACTGCAAACAAGCTATATCCTGTCTCTCCACAACATGGAAGATCCTGTCAGGCATCATAGCAGCTAAGCTGAATGGGCACATGAGTCAATACATGATTGAAACTCTGAAAGGAATTGGGGAACAACACCAGAGGGTCAAAGCATCAGCTACTGTTTGATAGAGCAGTCACTCAAGATTCTTAAGACTAGACAGACCAACCTGAGCACAGCCTGGATTGACTGCACGAAAGCCTACAATTCAATACCCCACACATGGCTACTGGAGTGCTTGGCACTATAAAAAGCCAACAGAACACCAATAGCCTTCATCAAGAACTTAATACAGCAGTGGAAAACAACACTAGAAGCCAACTCAAAGACCATCACATAGGTAACCATCAAATGTGGCATATACCATGGTGATGCACTATCCCTGCTAATGTTCTCCATAGGCCTGAACCCCCTTAGTCAGATCACAGATCACAAAGAGTGGATATGGATACAGGTTCAGAAGTGGCGTTACCATCAACCACCTCCTATACATGTATGATATCAAGCTGTATGCTAGGAATGAGCGAGACATTGACTTGCTGATCCACCTTACCGGGATCTACAGCAAAGTCATTGGGATGTCATTCGGGCTGGACAAGTGCGGTCAAATGGTGGTAAAAAGAGGAAAGGTGGTGAGGACTGAAGGGGTTGTATAACCAGATGGCGGGATAACAAACATACAGGATAGTTACAAGTTCCTGGGTATTCCACAGGCAAATGGAAACCACGAGGAGGCAGCAAGGAGGTTGGCTACAGCCAAATACCTCCAAAGAGTGAGACAAGTCCTGAGGAGCCAGCTCAATGGGAACACTAAGATACAAGCCATCAACACATATGCCATACCAGTCATCAGATACCCAGCTGGAATAATAAGCTGGCCATAGGAGGAGGTAAAGGCCACAGATATCAGGGCATGGAACGCCTCACAATGCACAGAGGGTTCCATCCAAAGTCCGGCAGCCTGAGACTGTATGATAAACAAAAAGATGTGGGCTGAGGGTTAGTAAATGTCAGTGCCACTATCCCAGGATGAAACAAGGAACATCTATGAGTACATCAGAAAGAGGGTCCCCCAAGACGAACTGCTGAGTGAATACCTCAGGCAGCAGAAGACAGAGAGGGGAGGAAGAAGAAGAGGAGGTATCATGGAAGACCAAGCCCCTCCATGGGATGTACCATCGACAGACAGAAGATGTGGCTGATATTGAAAAATCCTACCAGTGACTAGAAAAGGGTGGACTGAAGGACAGCACAGGGGCTCTGATCATAGCAGCACAAGAACAGGCACTCAGCACCAGATCGATTGAGGCGGGGGTCTACCACACCAGGCAAGACCCAAGATGCAGTCTGTGCAAAGACACCCCCGAGACAGTCCAGCACTTAGTAGCAGGGTGTAAAATGCTGGCTGGGAAGGCGTACACTGAAAGGCATAACCAAGTGGCTGGGGTAGTGTACAGGAACATCTGTACTGAATACAGACTGGAAGTCCCCAAGTCCAAATGGGAGACAGTACCAAAGGTGGTTGAGAATGACAGAGCTAAGATCCTGTGGGACTTCAAGTTCCAGACTGACAAGCAGGTGCTGGCTAACCAACCAGACATTGTGGTGGTCGACAAGGAACAGAAGACAGCAGTAGTGATCAATGTAGCAATCCCGAGCGATGGGAACATCAGGAAGCAAGAGCATGAGAAGTTAGAGAAATACCAAGGGCTGAGGGAAGAAGTAGATAAGATGTAGAAGGTGAAATCCACAGTAGTCCCAGTGGTAATAGGAGCACTGGGGGCTGTGACCCCCAAACTAGGAGAGTGGCTCCACCAGGTTCTGGAACAACATCTGAGGTCTCTTTGGTTGCACCTGTTCTTGGCTGGTGTAAAGCAAATTGCAAAATCACAAAGGTATTTTACCTTTGTGTTAAATTTACATTATGAGGAAAATCGTTATGCTTGTTGAAGATTTTTGGAAGATGTTTTAGCAAAACTGAACAAAAACCTTGCTCCCTGCCACAGAGCACAGCAAAGAAATGAGGATCTGAAGATGAATAAAAGAAAGAGTAAAGTTCACGCTTTAACCTTTACACATGACGTGTGTGTGTGTGTGTGTGTGTGTGTGTGTGTGTGTGTGTGTGTGTGTGTGTGTTTGTGTGTCTGTCTATCAGTTGATTGCGAAATACTTCCCTCTTCATTAGAACTGAACATTTCACACTTATTAATACACCATCTGTGCTTACTGATAGGTTGCCTCTATCTCCATAAAGGAAGCCACAGAGGGCTGGGAGAGAGAGAGAGAGAGAGAGAGAGAGAGAGAGAGAGAGAGAGAGAGAGAGAGAGAGAGGAGAGAGAGAGAGAGAGAGAGAGAGAGAAGAGAGAGAGAGAGAGAGAGAGAGAGAGAGAGAGAGAGAGAGAGAGAGAGAGAGAGAGAGAGAGAGAGAGAGAGAGAGAGAGAGAGAGAGAGATGGTGTAGTGAGGGGATCACGGGTGGGGGGAGAGGGAGAGATGGGCAAAAAAAAAAGTGGGGTACGAGGTGGGAAATAGAGGAAAAGGGAATTGAGAGAGGGAGAGAGAAACAAAGATGAATTCTCAGGAGCAGTGTTAAATTGTATTGGTGTGTGAGCCTGTCACTAATAGTGTCCCCGCTGTGGTTATGAGAGCTGGAAATACTTTGCTGCTAATAGACAGATTATGGAAAGAAACGAAGCATGTCCTCAAATCCTCTTAGCAAGACTTCACCTTTTTATTTATTTATTTCCTGCCATTTTCCTTTCTTTCTTTCTCCCTACCTCGGTGGCCCCGGCATTGTCTCGTTGAATGTGTTTCATGTTTTGTCTGATGCTTGGCGGGTAGTGTAGTCACTGTCTCTCACTTCCTCCCCTCCCCCTCCTCTCTGTCTCTCTCTTTTTTTCTCACACATTTTCAAAAGGCACTTTATTTATTGTCCCTGGGAGCGCTACATTATGCATTAACCTGTTCAATTATGCATTCATTTATGCGGGCGTTGCCTTATGTAAATGCACTTTATGATTAAACAAATTGTTTCGCTGTTGTTTGGCTGTGTGGTTCCCCACATTGACTGTTTGCCGGTGACATCATACAGCAGTTAAGCAGGAGACTCCATGTTGTGTGTGTGTGTGTGTGTGTGTGTGTGTGTGTGTGTGCGCGCGCGCACGTGTGTGTGCACGCACATGTTTTGCCTATTTGTGCCCTGGTAGACTGTTTGAGAGTACTTAAAAAACACTCTGCATGGTTCCCAACTGATACCGGATAGGAAATACCAGCGGCTTTCTCAACCCATAACTTTAGCGGTGGCCTCTAATCCAAACCAGCTACTACAAATTCATCAACCAAGGCTTGACTGGAGTTCATCTGGATCAGCCAGAACAAGGCCTAAATGTGGTGTTCTCAGTCAGTGGAGTGTTTTCACTTGCATGCCATGCCGCTGTGTTATGAATGCACGGGCAGCCGGCCTCCAACGCTCGTTTCCCCTCGACAGTGTTCTCATCAGCACCTATTCACTGTTACCCATATTTTCTAATATCAAGTTCCCTCGCTGCGTTTTGGCATGCACATTTCATACACGCACCTCCCACACACCTGGAGTCGTGAGTAGCCAACCTCGCAAAAAAAAAAATTAACTCACAAATTTATCCGTAGCCACTCACCGAAAGAGCACCACACACAATACAAAAATATGCAGACGACGTTAGCATACTTCACTAAGATGGATCCGCAGATCAACCGTTGACATTTGACTGTTTATCCAACTCAAAAAGTTATTCTTGTTCCGTTCGGATATCACTTTAGAAAGCAAACAAGTACTTTTTTTACGAGCATGAAAAAAAATGTCTGAAGCAAAAGCTGATAGGATGATAGATACCCTTATTAAGCCACGATGCAATGTCAGAGGAGAGCTTGGATTGTCCCTTATTGACTGGAGAGTTACTCCAGACATCTTAATCACAGCTATATATAGCCTCGCCCCTATCTGACAAGAGAAAGGAGCAGCCATTTAAGACAGATGAACTGCGTCTGCATGGCAGGCTAGACTTATCTAGACCACAGCCACACCTCAGATCTGCTCCAGAATCTTCCACTGGCCTCCATCTGATACAGGCTATCTGATTCACCCACACCGCCAAGGAATGAGAAATCTTAGAGGAGGAGAGATGAATGGAATATGCATTGAGACGGCTTGGCTATACATTTATTTTCTGTTTTTCTGTTTTCTTTCTTTCTTTTTTTTTCCAGTCTGCCCTCCCTCATATCCAGCCATTTCTCAATGATGTGGTTAAACGCTGTGGTTGCGCCGTCCCTCTCTCTTTTTTCTTTCTTTCGTCTCCCTCTCTCATTTGCTTTCTCTCTCTCACCGTCTCTCTCTCCCTCTAGCTTTCACTGCACCCCCCCCGCCTCCTCCTCCTCCTCCTCCCATCCCTCACTCTGCCTCCCTGCGTCTCCCAGGGTGCGAGTGAGTGATGGAGTTTTAGTGGACCCTGGGAGCGGTCGTGTGGTTTTCCAGTGCCACACATCAGAGGCAGAGCATTAGCCTGCTGCATGCTTCAGGAGTTTGGCTTGGCAGAGGCCCAGGCCCTAACTACCTCCTCCCCGGCCCTCGCCGCTGCCAGCCGAGCCCGGGGCCAGACCAAACTATACCTGGGCCCGGTTTGAAATATCCTTGGAATTATGCTGATGCCCAGTGTTTGTGTTTATATGCTTTATTTATTCAAACCCTACAAGTACATATGTGTTGCTTTTTTTATGACTTCAATTTTTCGAGGCGCATACAGGGTGAGATGAAGCAGGGCTATTCTAGCTGTTTGCGGGGTTTCCTATCTGTATAATACAATAAATCTTCACTTATGCAAAATTCAGGTATGAGGGACGGCTGAATTGTAAGGTTTGATTTAAAAAAATAAAAGGGATACGCGCAGCAATGCAACACTATTTATTAGTAGTTTCCTAAGTCGATCGGGCCTACCCGCGATTTAAATACGATCACATTTGTTCTATGATAAGTTTATGGAGATGGCCGTGCTGCTGGAGATACTTGGCGGCATTCAATCGCTCGACTGTAAAAGAAGAGAGGAAGTCTGGGGACCTTGGAGAAATAAGATGAGCGGAGGTATTGATATAAAGAGTAAGAGATTCATCTGTATGTGCTTGCACACGTTTGTGTTTGAGTCACGCAATTCTACATGCTTATATGAACCTATGTGCGGCATATAGTGTGTGCATGAGCATGTGTGCATGTGGTACGTGCGCGTGTGTGTGTGTGTTTGTGTGTGTGTGTGTGTGTGTGTGTCTGAGGGCAATATGGTAATCAATGGATAAAGCCAGGGAAGCTGTACAGAGTGCCTACAATCATGTCATATTATGTAATTAGTAAATAAGCAGTCCCATCATGTTATCTCGATGACCTTTGTTCAGAGGGTTTTGCTATGTGGATGACTGCCGCTCATCACCATCCGATGGTGGACATCACAGCCGTCGTATGTGAACGGACGTACAGGATTCACACCTGAGATGTAAAGATTAAATTCAGTGAATTGAATTTACAAAGGCCAAATTTAGCCGTGCCCTTGACCACTGCCACCACCCCTGGCTCATAAAGGCCTGCCAGACCTCTTCTGAGGTGGGGACCCAACAGAAACAACCTGCCCCCATTTTTTCCCCCCTTCTTTTTGTTTGCGGAGACATAGTGTAAGGAAGTGCTTTTATTATTACTGACGTTGTGGCAGAAACACGAGGGCATCTGGAGTCACCGTGATAGACAGAAAGCCCCAGGCTGTCCCACACGCCGGCTGCACTAACTGTGTACATGTGTGCGAGCCGTTCATGTGATACCACTAGTGTATATGTACACATGCCAGTAATGAAAAAAAAGAAAAAAGAAAAACACCATGTGTTGTTTAATTTTAATGATGCTGCTTTATAAAATAGTAATAAGAAAAATACTAACGTGGGCATAATTTATCGAATGTCTAATGAAGGACGGGGCAGTGTGCGTACGCCGCACATCATGTTCCAACTAATTCTTGGATTCTTGTCCAAACGTACATATGAAACACCTCTCTGGTGGTGTTGCAACAATAACTGATCAAATCACATGCTCCATTTTGCATTTTGCACAATCCCTCAAATTGAATGTGACCATCACTAAAAAGTTGCAATACTCATCCATGCAGCATGCATGAAATTATGCAAATACAAAGCACTTGCTTTAATTATATTTCCAAGTAAAGACATGCGTAGCCTGCGTTAAGGTTAATTAAGTGAATCTGGTGAGCCTTCATTCACAGTGAATGAATGAAACCACATGGCTGCATTAGAGCACTCATCTCTCACCACATTTCACTTCTGAGACCGGAGGTATGGTGTCGCGAGACGAGCATGGGATAAAGTCACTAATACGCCGTAGACGTCTTCTATCCGCAACTCAAACAAGCAAACGAATAGTGGGTTCCTGCAGCTGAAGGAAGAGGCATACAGTATGGAGCGTGCAGAAATGGAAAAATGTATCTCAATACTTGTTTTTCTTAACTGGTGCATATTATAGGAAACCTTTTAGGCATTTTCATCCCACTGTTGTACCACATTGCTGTAATTCATTTTATTCTTCTTAATAAATATCTACTTCCTGCAACCCGTACAATTCCAGTTTTACAGTATTGATCATCCTGAAAGTGACTTAGTGTGTTTACACCTACGTATCTGAGTCTGAAGTTTGAACAGACACGTCACACAGTAGTTTTATATCAACAATGTGTATTTTTACAGCTGGATAGTGGGATCTACAGCTTGCTTCCAGAGAGACTGGATGTAGGCTAAAGCCACAAGCATGACGTGCTTAAAAGAAGAAGTAACTAAATGCTTCAATAGGGAAATGTCAGCTGTGCGCACGCACACCCACACCCACACACACACACACAACATTTAAATGCAGGTTATGCCTATTTCAAACATTCAGTATGCTGATGACGCCTCAAAAGGCATATTCTTGCCCCATGCACGATAATGGTTACTATGCTGATGAACAGGGCTATTTGCTATAAATACCTTGTGATGGTGATGAGCGCTTTGACAGATATATTGCCAGGCAGGAAGGCGGGGGTGGGGGGGTGGGGTGGGGTGGTTGAGCTTTAGAAATATGCTGGTTTTCTCTCCTTTGGTTTTCTCCCTGTACCACGCTTTCTTTCTCCTCATCTCCTCACCTCTGTGTTCTTCTGGGTGCTTTTCAAATCACAAGTCAGGGGAACAACCAACGCTGCCATTTTCCCCCCACTACCATGTTTTTGCATGTCAAAAGACTGTTTCATGAAGCATTTGTGTCATAAAGTGTGCGCGCACACGTGTGTGTGTGTGTGTGTGTGTGTGTGTGTGTGTGTGTGTGTGTGTGTGTGTGTGTGTGTGTGTGTGTGTGTGTGTGTGTTTAAATTGAATCAAGCAGTCTTGGAGATCTGATTTGATCTGGTGTAGCCTATATCACGTTTAGTGATGCTCCCGTATGTGTGTGCATGTGTAAGCTGCAGCCTGGTGCAGCGTTTGACTGTGTCCCTATGGGGAGTTGGCAGGGTGCAAAGCCTGCTGCGCCCTGCTCAGCTTATCCCAGTCACAGCTTTTGAGTTTTCAAAGAAAAAAAGGAAAAAAAAACCCGTGATGGCTGAAATCATATGCAACACGGTAATAATGTTTCTGCTTTAAACTATAACGTCTCCACCACGTACTCCATTTCCGCAAGACAGTGTTTATCTCCGAGTTTTAATTAGTTAGTGACATTCATTTCTGCTTTTCCCTTTTATCGTCAATCATTTACAAGCACGGAGACGATCGTGTTAATATGGCGGAATTATGAAATGCATTCCCCGCGTTAATTGGGTTGTTCTTTTTAATTAGAATGTAATTGCGGTGAATTGGTGTCTTTTCAAGGGTAAACGCGGGCCATCAAGCCCGGCGTTGGAGACGCCTATCCCGGGCGGAGACTGTGGGCAACAGTGACCTCTAGAGGTCAAACTCGGTACTACACGCGGTCCTACTCAATGCAGCATCATTTTGTTTTATTTTTCATCTTTGAGTCCATTAGATAGATCTTTTTCTTTTCATGTGACGTCATGCAAGGTTTATAAAAGTTTCACGTGGGCAACCCTCTGAGTCGGATTCATTTTGAGGCACAAACTTAAAATATGAGATAAAATCTTTTCAACACATTTTTTTCCGAGACTCGGCTACGATGTCAAGTCGCTTTTTTACTTTTTCCCTTCCCAAAGCGGATGCAGAGTGCTCCTGAATGAAACACCCATTAAGAGGTCTCCTATGTTGCATTGTTGCCTTGCCTGAGACCATAAAAAAGCCAAACTTATATTTTTGCTTTAGGAACAGTTGGCATCTTAAAAGATTGGATTTGCATGAGAGTTTTTACTTTTGAATCAAGCCAGCTTATCATAAGTGTGTGTGTGTGAGAGAGAGAGAGAGAGTCCCCATGTATATGGGTTGGTGTATACGCTTGCTTGAATGTGTCTTATCACCCTGCAGCTTTTTCTGTCTGTCCATCTGGTCCAGCTATCTATGTGTGTGTGGGGGGGGGGGGGGTCTGTTTACCTGTGTGCGTGTGTGTGTGTGTGTGTGTGTGTGTGTGTGTGTGTGTGTTTACTTACACCTTACACACATCAGTTACTGTGCAAACTTAATCATTTGCTGTGGTCCCTCTCCCCGTACGCCATCCCTCTATCACAACCACAAACAGCAAACATAGCTGGCCACAGCTAAACAGTTCTATCTCCAGGCCAATCTCTTGCATGGGGTCTGGCAATTACAAACCCTGCATGTCACCACACCATGCCACATACCGTGCACGCGCGCACACGCACACACACATGCACACAAACACAAATGTGTATGCAATGAGACACACGCACTCAGAGTCACACCTCTCTCAACCACTACCCTTCCACACATTCTCACTATTTCATCTCTCTGTCTTTCTCTATCTCACTCTGTCTCCACCCCTCCCACCCCCCACTGCATGTCATTCTCTGTCAGTTGCCTTGTGCAAAATTGCACTGAGGCGAGCTGCCACAGTATTGAAGAATAGTGTCATATACCGGCAATTTCCTCCCTAGGTGTCAGGCATACTTTACCTTAATATGTCTGCAGCGACTCTTAATAAAACAGTCTTGTCTATATACATATCTCCACCGCAAGCCTGGCCTGTGCCACTCTGCACACGGCACTCAATAGTGCGCTGTTAAATATTTACCTCTACTGAATGTCAATGGAGGGAAAGGAGGAGGAGGAGAGACCGAGAGAAAGGGGGGGGGGGAGAGAAATGGAAAAATGTGTCCCCGGTTGGTGTTTTAGCTGTCTGGATCTGTTGCGGGGTAGTCTGGGAGAAATTCCATATGAGCCCGAGGAATGTTCTCGGATATTGTGATGCCGTATCAATGTACTCTGCTCACTTGAGAGGACAGAAAATATGGCAAGAATTGGAGGCGGCGATATAGTTGGGTATTTGTGATTCTGACAGGGAAGGGGTAGCACTGAGAAAATAACCTTGCCCGTCTGCTTTTGTTTTCATGCTCTCTGAGACTTTTAACCTGTACGTTGTGACGTGCATTTGAAAGCAAAAATGAACAGTAGGTGCCTGCATAAAGCCTGGACAAAAGTCAACCAAAAATGTTTGACCAAGGAAGTGTACACGGTAGCCTTGGATCAACCCATCAACCTACCTAAAGTGCACTCCAAACTCCAACAAATCCAACAAAGAGAGGATGTAGTGTTGCTTTTTACAGCGTCTCTTTGTGAGTGCTCGTTCTCATGCAACAATTTACCAAGAATCCTTGCCATACTCCAGGGCCTGTTGGGCACAACTTCACAATGGATCCATCACTCAGAGGGGTTTTGGTGCTGGTCAACACAGCAGGTGATTCGGTCCTCTGACTGACTTATTGCACATGTTGTTTTGCAGACATTTTTGCCTTGTTAGTCGCTTCCCCCCCAGTCAAGAACGGCAGGGGCAACAGAAGAGAACGTGTGGAGGATCCGATAAATGAGAGATGCATTGAAAAAACATGACCCCCGCCAGTAACGGATATGCACTTGCAGCTTGCCGAGGCACTGGCAGGCCCAAACACTACATATATGTGTCACTGGTTTTCAAACATGTCAAAATCAGACAAGAGAGCGAGGAACTAACCTGCAAAATCAGGCAGTGTGTCGAAAATCTGCATACGTGCATCTTTCCATACGTGTTTGTGCCTTGCAGGTGCACGCTTGCGTACCAACAGTAAGCTTAATTCCACGGTGACAGTACATCAGTCATGCGTGACAACTGTTTCATATAAGTGTCAAGAAAGGAGCTGTTAATAATACTGGTGCTACTTTACATCAGTCGTATGAAAGACAATATTGTCCAGCAGGGACACCTATTTTCCAAGCGAGACGGTAACGAGTTGAGAAATTATTTTCCGAATTTCGACTGTGGCTGGTGACTCCGGTAAGAATCATGAGCTTGAAGGAGAGAAAGCCACCATCTCCTTTAAATGCAGATTCTTCATCTCGAGGCTCAGAGGCAGAAATATTGTGAGCGAGGGGGAAACAGAAAAAAGGGAGGAAAAACGACGACTGGGTTTTTAATGACTTTCTGCACATTAGAATAATCTGTCATTTCAATTAGCGGGATTGTCATCTGCAAGATGTCTCTGGCTGCACCCGCATGTAGACGCATGTACGCGGGCGCGCGCGCACACACACACACACACACACACATACACCTCGAGGTTGTCATCCGTACTCCTCATGGGAGAGAAGAAGGGGTGTCAAAGCAAGCCCCCCCCCCCAACCTACTCAACCCGCCACACACATACACACATACACACACACACACACACACACACACACACACACACACATATATATAGCACCACCATCACCACATCGACACACCACCACCCCTCAAAAACAAAGCGAGGTTTCAAGGGAAATTGCTTGACAGCAGCTTAAAAGGCAGTCAGGAATAACTTATCAGGTGAGGGCTGCCATCGTGCCTCGCAGGGGTCATTTCATTACGATTACCTTACCCTCCTTAACTCAAAGAGAGTGGAGAGAGAGAATGAGTAAGAGGGAGTGGGGGGGGTGGGGATGGGGTGGTGGGGGGGTAAACTCTCGGAGAAAGATAGATGGATAGATAGAAAGGAAGCAGAAGTTTCAGGAAGTGCTTAACTTTTACTTTTCTTCGTTGCCACTCTGGTTTTTCAACTTGTCTTGGTAATGAGCTTACATCTTTTATTTTTTCACCCCCCCCCCACCTCTACTCCCCCCCCCCCCGCCTTATATGCGTTCACTCTCTCCTGCAGGTGTTGTTGTATAGGTGTGTGTGTGTGTGTGTGGGGGGGGTTTACAGAGACCCTAGGCGAAGGGGAAAGAGAGGATGGTTTTATTTACCTGTTTATTTATTTTACAGCGTATTTTGCTTCCTCGTCACCCCGCCTCGCTCGGTTTCTCCCTCTCCTTTTCTCCTCTTTCCTTTCTCTGGTCAACATTTGTACACGGTGTAACGTGTTTGACCCGGGACCTTATTTCCCTAGGGGTGGGGTGAGTGGGTGGGTGGGGGTCTCAAAGGGCCGGGGGGGTGGGAGGGGGGGATGTTGGGGGGGGGACTTGGAGGGCCGTGCACGATCTACGCAGCAGCGGGGATTTCAAGCGGGGGGGGGGGGGGGGGGAGTAGCTCGCCTTCGTATACAGTAACTTCATTAAACTTTTTTTTTTCCCCCTTTGGTTTATTGAAGATTACTTGACCCACTTTTAAGCTGTTATTACTTCTATCTAATTATGTTTTCCGGGAGCAGGGAGTGGTATGTATTTTTTCTTTTCATTTTTTTTCTTCTTCTTCTTCTTCTCTACCTCAAGGCAATTAAGAGGCTTCCAGAAAATAAGGCAGTATGGCATGTAGGGATGATGTTATGATTGCTAATTATACTCTGATGCAGCCATGAGAAATGCTCTGCACTCTGGCTTTTGTCCAGCTGGCTTTGCCAGGCCCAGATAATATTTATGAAATGTAGACATTCTTGGGGCTGAGCTAGAGTCTTTATAATGGGAGCCAGATGGGGTCTGCTTCAGATTAGGAGCATCGACTTCACTATCTGTGGGAACACCTTCTCTCCACGTGTGTGTGTGTGTGTGTGTGAGTGTCCGTGCACCAAAAGCATAGTGTGTTAGTGTTCGCGAAGGGGTCTCTGCATGTGTGTGTGTGTGTGTGTGTGTGTGTGCATGAAAACAATTGTCTTTGACAGCCGGAGCGTTGTTATTTTTTTAATGCATTTCTGAGTTATGATAACCATCTCAGAGTCTGCTCTTTCCAATGGCTTATATATCTGACAGTGGAAATGGGAATAATTGTACAAAAATGCTCCTCAACAACAACAAAAAAAAGAAAAAGAAGAAAAACCCACTCACAATTACATCGCTGGAGTTCATTTGGGCCGAAGCTTTCATAATGCCAGCAACCCAAGTTATTTTTTTAAGTAAATGTTTCTCCAACCTTCATCAGAACCAATAAAAGCGGGCTCGCTGCGTGTTGAGAGGGGCATCTTGACAATATTAAAACAGATGGCTAATACTGTAAAACGCTAATGATGCCACTGAAATGGTGGTAATACAAATGATCCTGAAACAGATTAAGTTGGCGAAACACAAGTATCTCCGTCTGTTGTTTGTGCAGACACTCAGATATGCCTTTAAATTAATATATTGTACTCATTAGGTTTAACAGCGGTCTTACAGTCTGAGGACGTCCTGAGCATTTTCTGTGTGGAAGCATGTAGGAGGCTTCTCCTGACACATTAGTCTCTCTCTGTCTCTGTCTCTGTCTCTCTCTCTCTCTCTCTCTCTCTCTCTCTCTCTCTCTCTCTCTCTCTCTCTCTCTCTCTCTCTCTCTCTCTCTCTCTCTCTCTCTCTCTCTCCCTGTCTGTCTCACTCTCTCTGTCTCTCTGCTGTCTGTCTGTCTCTGTCTCTCTCTGTCTGTCTATCGCACTCTCTGTCTCTCTCGCTCTGTCTCTCTGTCTCTCTCTCTCTGTCTGTCTCATCCTCTGTCTCTTTCCCTGTGTCTCTCTGTCTGTCTCTATCGCTGTCTCTCTCTCTCCGTCTGTCTGTCTCTATCTCGCTCTCTCTCCTCTGTCTCGCTCTGTTGCTGTCTCTCTCTGTCTGTCTCACCCTCTGTCTCTGTCTTTCCCTGTGCCTCTCTGTCTGTCTCTCCTTCTGTCTCTCCTTCTGTCTCTCTGTCTGCCTCTGTCTCTCCCTCTGTCTCTCGCTCTCTCGCTCTCTCTCAAAGCTGTAGGTAGCTGGGAATCTTTGATACATTTCATTGTTAATTATCAGCTTTCCTCTCACTTTTTGTATCATCTCCTTCCATTATTCCTCCTCTCTCTTCATCTTCCCTTCTTTTCCCTCTCTCCACTCTTTCTTTCTCCTCTTGCCCCCCTCTGTATCTCTTCTTCCACTGTTCTTTCTTTACATCTCCTGTTCCTTCTTTCCCTGCCTCCATCTCTCTCTTCATCCTTTGCCCTTTCTGTCTACCTCTTGGTCTTCCCTTCCTCTTTTATGACCTTTCTTTCTTTTGTCTCTTTTCTTCCATTTTCTGCCCCCCCCCTCTCCCTCCCGCTGACTTTCTCATTTTTTTCCCCTGCCTGTCTTCCTGTCTTCCTCAACCACTCTTTCTCCACCACATCAATCTCATTTTCTGGAGCGAGGGATGACACGTTAAGAAGAATGGTGAGGGGTTGATAGTTAAAGAGCAGAGGGCTTTATTACACGTGTGTATAGGTGTGTTTGTGCTGTGCATGTGTGCTGCAGCCTATCTGAGCACGCCCAGCCCGTATGCCTGCATATAGTATATGTTGTCACCAAGACGCTGAGCCGGAGGAGACAGGAAATAAGGTGAGATTTGGATGAATCTATTACCACTGAACCCGGCTTAGATTCAACCAAACAAAACACAGTTTCCACAAACTACTCGCACAGAAACACACACACGAACTCCAGACCCGTGCAAAAGACATTATATATTTGAAAATAGTGTGTCATCCTTGAACCTATGGAGCACTAACTTTTCAAACAACATAGCATCTTGCAAACATGGAAACGTCTCCTTAAGGTCAACAAAACAACAACATTGTGTTTGTGTGTGTGTGTGTGTGTGTGTGTGTGTGTTTTCAGTTATGTTCTTCAACTTCGGCGTTCCCAGATCCTACACTACGCATTTTTAAAACACACATTTCCAACCATCTCTCTCTAAAAGGCAGGAGAAACAAGGTTGAGCTAAATCTATTTTTGCCCCATATTACTCATTCTCCTCCAAATTGAGCAGATGGAAATTAAATGAATCTATTGAGGCCATATTAGTCCCATTTGGGCAAGTGTCATTGAAAAGACAGTGGACGAAGCAAAGTCGAATGACACTTTCAGCTAAATGAATTAGGCACAGTTAAGGATTAGCTCACAATGGAGGTCAATTGATTAACAGTGCTAACTGTCCAAGTTAGGGAGGGAAAGGGAGGATGAGAGAGAGAGAGAGAGAGCGAGAGAGGCCTTTGAAACTTAGGCAATCACCATCTTTTTTCCCTGCCTATCACAGGCCAGGTTTGCATAATCGTACTTCACAAACTAGTGTGTTTCCACCCTGTTGAGATTCTATTTCTGGTATATTAAAGGCTTTGACCGTCCTTCTTTCATCCATCTTTCCCCCTCTCCTTCTGTCGCTTTATTCTTCACCCCCTCTACCGTATCTTTCTTGTCATGTCCTGTCTTTTGTCATTTTGCCTGGCTCCATCCGTTCACAATGGGAGCATTATGTTTGGTGAAAATTACATTTTAGCTGGAGCGCTTCATGTTGCAAAGTGTCAACCAGTGTAATCTTTGTGTGTGTGTGTGTGTGTGTGTGTGTGTGTGTGTGTGTGTGTGTGTGTGTTGCAATGGAAGCATCAGCTTGCATTTTTGCTGTTCTCCATGTATGTAAATTAACGCAGTGACACACACTTTCTGTTGTAGTCTACGGGTTATGTTTAGTCTGCTTAGAGAGATGGCTACAAGCTACGTGTGTGTGTGTGTGTGTGTGTGTGTGTGTGTGTGTGTGTGTGTGTGTGTGTGTGTGTGTGTGTGTGTGTTCAGTGACAGCATCAACATAATCTGGGTTAGCTCTACAGGCATGGTGGGATGATACTTCAAAGTAAGCACCTGCTAACAGACATTAGTCCATGTAAACAGGCAATACTCTACCTAAACTGGTTGTGTAGGTGTGTGTGTGTGTGTGTGTGTGTGCGCACACTTGCTTGCATAACAAATGCAATTTTATGTCCTGCTGTAGAATATTACCCTTTTCACTATCCACATGCTTGTGGATAGTGAAAAGTGTGTATGTGTGTGTGTGTGTGTGCGCGGGCGTGCACGTGTATATATGCGTAACATGTTTGTGTGCAAATGTCAAGTCTGTTTGTAAGGCATAATGCTTCCACTGTTGCAGGCCCGGTAGTCAAATGTGATGATGCCGTCTCCTTCATGGTTTAAACATGAGTCTAGACAGAAGAGTGAAAGACAGAGAGGGAATACATCAATTCGTAGTACCTTATTGAGGCACAGAGACACACTAATGGAGGACCAAGTCATCACAACAACACACAGCAGTTTGCCTTTTTATACAGACTTAACCTAGCCTGTGTCAGAGTGTGTAAAATGTGTCCCCAAAAACCGTGTCAAAGAAAAACGAGGATTATTTCAGGACGGCGCGGCTTCTATCGGCGTTACCCTGCGACAAAATACGACAACAAGAAAATGAGAAGCGTCATCATCCACCTCAAATTAGGTGAGGAGTAACTTTGAGGAACGGCTTTAAAACCAAATGAAATAATCTAGCAGCAGAGGAAGACATCCTCACTTGTTAGCGATGAACCTCAACTTTTAAGAAAGGAGTGTGTAAGTGAGATGGTGGTCTTGGCTTCAGGACTTGTGAAGACTTGTTATTAGGAGGACGCTGTTGAAGCACACCACCGTCATACCGCATTATCGCACCTCTGCATCCGATGATGGCTGTCCGATCTGCCCAAACCGCCCGGTTCATCCCACACCACGCCGACGTGTTTTCTTTTGCGGGGAAAAGAACGAAAAAAGGTGTGTGTGTGTGTGTGTGGGGGGGGGGGGTTGCTGCGCAAACATTATTCTCACATTGAGACCTCTTAAGTTTTTTTTTTTTGCCTTTGTGTGACTTCCATCCCAGAGTCCTTTTGCACTTTCTCTCTCTCAAACTCTCTGTCCTTCTCTCCACCCCACAACAATGAGCCCTGTCTTGTCCCCTTATCACTGCGTGTTCGACACAAGCCAAGGGACTGCTCCCTCTCTCTCTCCCCCCTTTGCCTTTTCTCTCTCCTTTCCTGGCAAGACAATAGGCGAGCTGGATAACCTCTTACTCTAGAATTAATTATCTGCCCCTTTAATTCTGGGCCACGCTGATTAGCTCTGTATGTAAAATGGAGTCCCTATTAACATAATATTTGGCTATCTCGTCTAAGCTGAAGTCCCCTGGCCTTTCAGGCCTCCTAAGTCACCTCATCGCTCCCCACCTCGCTCTCGCTCTCGCTCTCTCTCTCGCTCTCTCTCTCTCCTGTCTCTCTAAGGAAGTACCTGACAGTCCCTGCCTATGAATGTGATTTGAGGGGCTAAATTAGATTTTGCCCCTCTCTCTCTCTCTCTCTCTCTCTCTCTCTCTCTCTCTCTCCCTCCCTCCTTTCTGCATGCGTGTGAAACGGGTGAAAAAAAAAGGCAGTTCATTTCGAGCTGGGTATAATTATGTGTTCTTCTTTTCTCTATCATCGACTGTTCTGATGGCGAGGCTGATACGCCGTGTTAATATAAACGTTTAGCTGGGTTATTATGAGCCCCCGAGAGTCATAAAGGATGGTCGACCTGTGCGCGATTGTCTCCCATACAGGAATTCCACCCCCAACGTCTCCGCTAGTCTTCTCTCTGTCTCTCCGTCCCCTTGTCTCTCTCTTCCTCTATTTATCACTCCGTTGTGTTTCGTTCCATTGTCCTCTCTGTCGACCGATGTCTCCCTCACGGAATTAGAAAGGATAGAGACAAGCTTTCAAATCTTTTTTTTTCTTCCTGCAAACAGACTTTTGTCTTGCACGCTTAAGATGTCTGCTGAAGAACCTGTGACAATGTTGTTTATGTAAATAAGCATCAGCGCCTTTGTTGAGACGCAGCGAGTTGTTCTGCTACCACGGCGAATTCGCCATTTCGCCGAACATGGCAGCGATGAAGGCCCTAACTCGCTGTGTCGTAGTCTGTCTGCTGATAAGACAAAATCTTTCCCCCAGATACATTATCAAACTCCTGCGGCAGCCTCCCTCGGTGTAGCGGGAATTACCATGATACACAAGGTGGTGTGGTTTCTGCCCCTTTCCAATCCTTTGGTCTGTCTGTATCTACTGCGGCGGCTGACGATCCAGACATGAGGCCTTTGTCAGAATAGTGAGCAACAGTTTTGATCCATTAAAGGCTCGATGGGGAGGTTTCTTTGGCATCCTTCTTCACATATTAAGCAGCCACACAAACAAATATATACTCTGAACAAATGCTACCTCGTCTTCAATATCTGTTAAAGGAATAGATCTTTAATTACCCAGTAGTGCGGGTGGAATTGGCCATGTGTCCGAGTGGCGCCACTCTCTTCCTCCTGCTACGTGTTGTTCCAGCTCTCTGTAGATAAACAGTCAGAAGGCCATTAGCTTCCAATCAACCCCTGTGATCAAGTGTCATCACAAATCTGAATAACTTAATTCCTTCTGGGCATGCAGTGTATGGAAGCTGTTTGCATGTTTATGCATGTGCGTTTACACGTGTGTGTGTGTGTGTGCGCGCATGCACATGAGTGCATGTATGCATGTGTGCATATGTACATGTGCCCGTTTTAATTTAGATCCTCTCATAACCCTTTCACGTTCAGGGTGTCTAAAAACCACTGGAAAGGTCAGCGTATAATCATTCTCTTTAGCCTGCCTCACAATTTAATTGACTGTCTCCCATGCACTGATACTCACACACACCTGAACATGCACACAACAACACTTGCACGCACACACACACACACGCGCACACACACACACACACACACAGTCCCCCGTCATTACGAGGGGTATGGATTCCAGTGTGAATTGATGATCTCCTATCTAAAGCCTAATCACTCCTCAGGACCTTAGAGAGATTCAGTGATCCGTTTTCTTCCACAACTCCACAGGAAACTCACCGTGGCACGCCGAGCCTGTTGATGGGTGGAAAATGAGCATTCTACTTGGTTTAATATTGAAGTTCATCATCACCCTCGGTGAGCAATTGAAACGGACATGTAATAGGGACAGCAAGACAGACAGCTTGATTGGCAGGACTGGTTAAAGCGTAGAGTTGAAGGATTAAAGGTTGCATACGAGAGAACATGTTAATCACAAACGCCATATTTTTGTGCCTTTATGCACCAATAATTATATGCAATTATACCTCACAAGATATACAGTATGAGAGAGCATGCTGAGAGATAGATGGATGTATGAATGTACGGATGGACGGACATCTAGACAGATAGACAGATGAATAGATAGATAGATGGATAGATAGCACAGAGTAAGAGTAGGACAGAAAGACACAACTATTCAAATATCTATGTAATATTCTTCGATGGAACAATCTTTCGCTGAAGGAGAAACTTGCACAACAAATCAACGAGCCATACATGTACTCACACACACACTCCCACGCTCACACACACTTATACACCCCCACCCACCTGTATACACACACACGCACACACGCACTGAATAAAATGGCCATAACACAGCTCTCCTTTTGTCTCAGCATTCTGGAGGTGGAGAAAAGAAAAATGTGAAAATGAGAGAGTGGGAGAAAGGAGGAGCGCAAGATGAGGTGTGTTATTCAGCCTCACCACAGGAATCGAGGGCCCCTAGGAGGCAAGGAGAGTCTGCCCATTGTCCATGCACAACACATGCATTCAGACACATGCTGTAGAGGAGCCAGGTGCTGCCACACCAAAAACCAAGATGTCACAACATTTGCCAAGGCAAAGTGAAAATGAGTATTCATTTATGTTATTTTCTCCACCTCTCCCTCATGCTTGTTATTCTGTAGGTCTCTGCTGTGCTGACGGTTCGTTCTGTTCCCTGGTCTATATCTGAGATACAGCCAATATGACAATCTATTAAGTCTAAGTATAGATCAGTGATGTAAAAATAGTCTGGTTGTTGACTCGTTTTCACTTTGATATGGATTTCACATGCAATGCTTTATATGAGTAAATGAAAGTAAAATAACGATAATGCCGGTATTTGACCATAGGTCATTGATCACTGGCCTTCATATTTAAACCGTGGAGTGAGAGTGAGAGAGAGCTATATGCATACACAGACATACATACATAGCTAGATGATGAGATTTAAGATACCTTATTGAGATGGAAGAAATCATTCTGCAGAATTCTTGCCTGTATGTGGCAAAAAACACATAAAATTTTGTTTTGACCAGTGTGAGCACAAAAAAACCTCGTATTTTCCAATCAGATTTGAGCCATACAACTCCAGTGAGAACCGTAAGGTTTGATTTCAAATTTATGTATTTATTTATTTATTTACAGATCCCCCCCCCCTTTTGCTCCCCAATTGTATCCAGCCAATTACCCCACTCTTCCGAGCCGTCCCGGTCGCTGCTCCACCCCCTCTGCCAATCCAGGGAGGGCTGCAGACTACCATGTGCCTTCTACAATACATGTGGAGTTGCCAGCCGCTTTCACTTGACAATGAGGAGTTTTGCCAGGGTGATGTAGAAGTTTTGCAAGGGGGATGTAGCGTGTGGGAGGATCACACTATTCCCCCCAGTTCCCTCTCCCCCTCCAAACAGGCGCCCTGACCGACCAGAGGAGGCGCTAGTGCAGCGACCAGTACACATACCCACATCCGGCTTCCCATCCGCAGACACAGCCAATTGTGTCTATAGGGATATCCAACCAAGCCAGAGGTAACACAGGATTTCGAACCGGCAATCCCCATGTTGGTAGACAACAGAATAGACTGCCACGCCACTCGGACGCCTTATTTTTTCTTTTTTCTTAGGGCAGAGGTCTGTTCACACCAAGGGCCACTTACAAACAATAAATGCGATCAGTCAAGACAAGATCCAAAAAATTAAAAGGAATTAAGCATTTATGCCTGTAATATGATCGCCACCTTGTCTTGGTGGAGAAGCTTGCATGTACCAATGATCCCAAGAGCTATGCCGTCCAGAGCTCGGCTCCTGGTAGGGTCACCCAAGGCGGATAGGTCAAGGGGGAGGTTCCAGACAAAGCGCGATCCAACAAAGACCTCAACGGCGGGTCTGGCAGAAGATGTCTCCAGGTCACAACGGCAGTGAAGGTGGATGAAGGCTGCAACAGAAGGTGGTCCCCAATCGTCTTGGTTCTCCATGCCATTGGACTCTGGCCACCCCCTGCCAAGGACCGTGTGGTGGCTGCAGGCGCATCAGCCACTCCAGGTAAAAAGCTGTCACGTGCAGGCGTCCTCCCTCAAGGAACTAGGAGGAGGACAGTCATACTCGACTCCGATGATGATGAAGATGATAATGATGAGTGTAGAATACATGACCGCGAACTCACACCCTCCAGTCTCCTTACTTAAAGGTATTCATCCTCCATTCATATGAACTTGTGTGGGGGTTTTTGTTATAAACTTGATAAGTTATTTTTTTCCCTGGTAAAAGTTGCAGTGGTGGTTGAGATAAAAAAAAACCACACACGCTGTTGCCAAAGAGCAGAACAATGTTGAGGGGATGGACAAGAGTCGTCCTCTTCCACAACAGTGTTTACTTTTCCGTATAAAGGTAACCTAAAAGGAATACCTCTAAAATCAATACGCAAAGGTTCAGTGGAGGCGGAGAGGGCAACGCATCAGGAGCTTCGCTTTCTCCTTTCTCTCTCACAGACCGGCAACAGACAAGTGAAGCAGGGTCAAACCCGGGTCCCCTATTGATTTCCCTTATTAAAGCCACTTCACTGTTGAGGGGTCAAAGTACAGTCACAAGGAAAACACACACAGCAGCTCGACGCTGCGCTTGTTCGGGGGTGGTTACAAATCGCTGTTGGAGAGCTGTTCGCTCATCATTCGCTTATCACGCACACGGCGTATATTAGCGAGGACAACACGAGACCTTCGTTTTATTTCATTCTTCCCCCTTTTTCTCCTCCAACTGTATCCGACCAGCTACCCCGCTCTTCCGAGCTGTTCCGGTCGCTGCTCCACCCCCTCCGCCGATCCGGGGAGGGCTGCAGACTACCACATGCCTCCTCCGATACATGTGGAGTCGCCAGCCGCTTCTTTTCACCTGGCAGTGAGGAGTTTCACCAGGGGGACGTAGCGCGTGGGAAGATCACGCTAGTCTCCCCCCCCCCCCCCGAACAGGCACCCCGACCAGGCACCCCGACCGACCGACCGATCGACCGACCGACCAGAGGAGGCGCTAGTGCAGCGACCTGGACGCATACCCACATCCGGCTTCCCACCCGGAGACACGGCCAATTGTGTCTGTAGGGACGCCCGACAAAGCCGGAGGTAACACGGGGATTCGAACCGGCGAGCCCCGTATTGTTAGGCAACGGCGTAGACCGCTATGCTACCCGGACGCACCCAAGACCTTCATTTTTGTTGTCGCTGGGCTGACGTCACTTCACAAGACGCGAATGTGGCCTTTCTATGCGACTTTTTGTCTCTTTTGTGTGTGATCGCGGATGCACACCGAGTGCAAAACAGACATGCAATGTATTTTTTGAAAAGGGGAAAAAAAAGAATGATAAAGGTCGACAGTGATATAGCGGAGCCACAGTAGAAACTGTCCCACTATTTGTCCTCTGCGCCGCACCTTGCAGTCACGCAAATCCAATCTCCAAACCAGAGGCTCTCCGAACATTTTGATCATCCTGCGTTTCCGTTTTCATACACAACACTGCAAAAACACGTCAGACGAGCAGGGCGCCCGTGACACTTGAAGGAGGTGAGGTAGCGCCTCGAAAAAAGGTGTTCAGCGTTGTTGAGAGCGATGCACGTCTCCTTTTTTGTTCTCTCCAGATGCAAGTGAAAGCACCACTATATATATCTATATCTATATCGATATATCGATATATATATATATATATATATATATATATATGTCAATATGATAACCTTGGGTTAACTCTAATGTATGGAAGGCAGGGCAGAACAAGGGGCATCTCCTTGGATGACTCACTATTTGAAGTAGCCATAGTTTCATTATCGGATTAATTTACACATCCTTAAATAAGCCACCTTTGCTCTCGGTGAGAAAAGATGTGGTGTTTCGTGTCTGAATGAAATGAAAATACTCTTCAGGTGAAATGCCGAACGGGTGTTTGAAAAGAGCCGGGCGACGGAGCGCAGGCGACATCAAGGGAAGTCAGGAAATGTGGCCACGGCAGCGCAACTCCTCATCATTTCACGTTATGGCCGTCACTTAGACTGATGGACAGTCACTGGCGAGGCAAGCGGTCCATAATGTGCTTAGCTTAATGTGTTCATCATACGTTGATTTGTGAGAGATGGAAATGAGGGGAGAAGCTCATATACTGGGAGAGCGGGAGAGAGAACGAGGGCGAGAGAGACCAAGCTGAAATGTTGAGGAGGAGATTCAAATGTCAGTGCCAATTTTTTTCTGTACATTTTCTTTAGAGTGTGTATGTCATAAAGAGGAGTGTTGTACCTGAATGTGTGTGTGTGTGTGTGTGTGTGTGTGTGTGTGTGTGTGTGTGTGTGTGCATGCTTATATGAATATTAAATCCCCACACATACCTGCTGTGCACTGTGCTGTATGTTTATGAGTGTGGCAAAATGATAGAGTCACCGGCTGCTCTCATTGGACCACAGCACACCTGACCCTTGACCTTGAAATCTCCAGTCAGGTTTAATGATCCAATCCTCTCACACCCCGGAATATGTTACCGTGGTAACATACCCTTTTCAACCCACTCGTAATGCAAGAGAGTTCCTCCATCCGTGTCTAATTTAGTCTCCATCCAAAACGGTGACCTCTGAAGAAACGTCTGTAGTCTGCGCAGCATTTATGCCATCATCATACACAGAATATGCACAGGCATACGCTTTCTCTCTCAGAATCTTTTTGCATTCTTTTTTCTTGTTTGTTTGGCTTTAAATCTGCTCAAATAATCTCCTTACAAGTGATCTCGGCTAACCTACACAGAATGGGCTGTAATTCTGGGTGAAAGTGCAAATGCACAAATATATTTTTGGTAATTTGATGACCGGTGCAGTCCTGGTGCAGCACGGCGCAGTTGATAAAAGAGGCTGGATTAGGATGGATATATTATAAGCAGGTGGAGTTGGGGTAGGTCGACTTGGCCAATAAAATCAGCTCCTCTCATACACTTTAAAGGTGCCGCGGCGCAACATGTTGTCATTTTCCTGATGGATGAAGATAGAAGTATGTTAAAACCACCCTGTATTACTCTTTGATTAAGTTGGATGAAATAAAACCGGAGGCGGTAAATTCTGTTCGTGCAGGCTACCGTCGCCATTTTCCAATTACATACTCCATCCCTATAGATTGTGACAAAACAAAATATACATTTTAAGCAGCATGCAAGAAGATCATGATTAAACATCCTGGCTTACATAGAGGTGGGTGGCAGTCCCGGTGGTGCGTCGTTCTGTTGGTAATGGGGCCCGGCTCCGGGCCGGCGGGCTGTACTTGTTGTCTACAACCTGGCCCAACGCCTGCATGTTCACCTTGTGCCTGCGCCTGGGGATTGGAGGTGCTCCTCGATGTGCAGGCCCGGCTTGTGCTTTTGGGGACTGGTTTGTGCTCCTTGGGGGCATGCGGGGGTGTTTCTCTGTGGGCTCCTGGCCCCTCTGTGGGCTCGGTTTTCCTCTGGGGTTGCGGTGCTTTGGGCTCCAGCTGTTCTGTTGGTAATGTGGTGTCTGCACGACTGCCGGGATCTGTGGGTGGCTGCAGAGCCTGTCTGCTGTCCAGAGGCACTACGATAAAATGCGGATCTCAGACACCAGAATTTATCAGGACTAATCCTGTGCACTCACAGGTGGACACGTTACATGCACATACACACTTGTAGCATCTGCCTGACACACTCCGTGGACTACTCTGGATTTCATCCTTTGTCTTTGTCCTTTCTCCCCTTTTTCTGTCTTCTCCTTTATCGCTATGACGGCTATTCTAAACTGACGTTGATAAGATCTACTTAATTATGTTTTGTCGAACAAAGGTCAGCACCTGTTTCTATGTCTATGCCTTATCAGATACACGCTGTTGTTTCTAAGTTTCCTTGTCTAACTTTTGGTGATTGTCCCCCTGTTGGAGAAGTGATGCTGATTGGTTGTTTAGCTGATCAAACATGCAGAAGAGAGGGAATGGTGGAGGCTATAAATGTATAACAAAAACCCTGTGGTCACCTAAAGGACGGAGTTATTGTAAGCCGTTCTTGATAATTAATAAAGATTGCCTTTGCATTTGGAGAACCTGAGCTCCACTTCAGGAATGAGGAACACTTATATCATTTCCCCCAGCCCACAGCAGTGCAAAACAAAGACAAAAACACATATCCAAAAACTACAAGAACTTCAGGAACACACATATCCAAACTATCACATGTAGCCAAAGTAAAAAAAAATAAATAAAAAAAAATCAGTGTCCAAGGGAACGAACGCCAGCCAGGATGGCTGTCGGAACTGCCGGTCTGCATGGGCTAGCAGTTAGCTTAGCCTGCCCCGCTTCAGCGTCCTGTCAGACCGCCCTCAGTGTTACCTCTTCGAGCACAGCTCCAGGCAGGGCCATGGTCCCTGGGCCCACAGGATACAGCAGACCAAGCTCTCCCAGCGCCAGCTCTCCAGCCATCAAACGAAGACAAAATTTAAACACAGATGTGGACAAAGACACTGCATGGACGGTTCTGGGTGAGGCCGTCACAAACGTGAATTTGCAGTGCCATCTTCCCACACCAGAAGTGGATGAGGCCGCTGCAAGCGTGAATTCGCGCTGCTATCTTCCCACGCCGGAAGCGGGTGTGCACTTGCAGATTAAATCCGTCCAGGACTGGTTACATGCCAAACCTGCCGACAGCACAGGTTAAAAAAAACACACAGGTCTTTTTACCTGATTGTATACATGAAGCAAATTGATTCTTACAAACCCGATGATCCTGAGAAGAGATGCAGATTTAATTCATACAATCACTGAGGAGCAGATGAATCCTTTCCCCCCTTTAATATGCTTTAACACTGCTTAAATGAAAAAGTGAGAAATATGTGAAAAAAGTGAGATTGCATATGATTGATGTGAGGGTATTTCTGAACGTAGAACGAAATGCCTGGTGCAACAACCCTTATCTATAAGAACAGAAGTACTGCGTACCTCAATTGGAGCGATACCTTTAGAGTGAATGCATTGGCTTGTCACACGGTTGAAATTCTGATAAAGAAGGAAATAGAATTATTTTTGATATGTTGCGACATTGCAGGTCTGTGCGACGCAGAGCCGTTTGAGGCAAAACAATATGTACGTTTGTGGTGTGTCTGTCATTTGTGACACAACACAGTCTGTCGTTGACATTGGTTTGACATGCTCATAACCATAAAACACTGTTGTCCACTTGCACATGTTGATTTGACTCCATCCAGTGGCACAAAGAAAAGAATCAAGCTACACTTTTGCAAATTCAAAGTAGCTTCTTTTGTCTACTGTGGGAGACTTTTAGCACACGAAAGGTTAACCAGATTAACTAAAGAGTATGGATTCTGCATGCCCAGCTATGGTGGAGTAAAACGGTCCCTTTTAATCAATGTTGGGACTATTTGCAACTGAGCGCTGGGGACTGGCCACATTATCATGTCAAGTTACAAATTAAAATGCCTGGCTGCTAACAGACTGGGGATATAAATGGGCCATCATGGCCATCTAAGTGTTCTAATGACATTTTTTTTTTTTTCCTGCAAGACAATTAATTCTATCAATCTACATAACCTTTCCCACAGCTCCGAAAACGATGGCTTTTTCACATCTCAAAAATGAATGGAGTCCGAGTGAAAAGTATGCTTAGGCAATCATTACATTATTTAACAAATGTATTTAATTGGATTTTGATGCTTGGGCGTCTGCTTCCGGAGTGCTTGGGAGATGGCCGGTGCACTGACTCCAGCACTGGCTAATTCAATAGGCTAAATGGAATCACTGGAGACACTCTGCAATCATCACTGCATTAGGACGCTCATTCCCATCATGTAAACATTGCTCTGAGCTCTTGTCATTTATCTTCTGCACCCCCCTCTCTGCACCCCCCTACTCTCTCTCTCTCTCTCTCTCTCTCTCTCTCTCTCTCTCTCTCTCTCTCTCTCTCTCTCTCTCTCTCTCTCTCTCTCTCTCTCTCTCTCTCTCTCTCTCTCTCTCTCTTCTCTCTTTCTCTCTCTGCACCCCCGTACTCTCTCTCTCTCTCAATCTCTCTCTCGCTCTCTCTCTCTCTCCCTCATTTCTACCACTTATCAAGACATTTCTTTCATCCTCTGTTTAATGAAAGTTGAGGCTGACTTCTGTTTTGGACTCAGAGTCAAATTTACCGAAAGCATTTACCAAAAAGCTAGCACTTGGAGACGCATGAATTGCTTAGCTCCTCACTTTTAGAAAAAAAAATAGAGGTGGGAACGGCTTCCATCAGACAGGGTCTCGGAGGGGAAGGGAAGGAAGGTGCTAAGCATGTCTGCCTTTAACGGAGGTGAAAAACAGGCTAATTCATTAAGCATTGATCACCCCGAATGACAGCAAAGTGCTTCGGCGTTTAGCGGGCAAATAACTGACAAATTGGCACACAATTTTCGCACATTTCCAACTCTTTAATGGCTAAAGTACAGAGCGAAAAGGCAATAAAAATGTTAGCAGACAACCCGATGAACCCCCACCCAGCCCATTACACTCACCACTCCTTGTGGCTAAACGCTCCTAATGCCTTAAACTGTGGGCAAGGGCTGCCCTAATGATGCATTTTGGTGAGTGTTTCTTACTTTTTGACAAAAATTACATGCTTTTATTTGATTCTTTTGTATGCAGTTTGTAACAGGAGCCCCATTATGCACTGGGTGGATGGACCCATTATAAAGGGTTAGGCTTAAAGTACCTGGGTATGTATTTGAGTAAATGTGCTTAATCTTGGATAGCCTAACATAATTTCTATCAACACTCTGCTCTGTTCCGGCTTATGAGATGAATACTGATATGACCTCATTACTGTAATATGCAGGACCGAGGGCTGGACTGCCAGCACACATACACACGCTCTAACCCATCCATATCCACATATTCATACACGCATGCGTGTGCGCACGCGTGCACACCCACACACACACAGAAAAACACATGCACCGGATCAGTAATATTTGTCCTTTTATACTCACACAGTGAAATAAAATGTAGTAACGGTATATTTCCAACTAATTTTGCTGCTGGCAGAACTTCCACTCAAGGACAATTAAATGGGGTTAGGCCATGTCAGGCATCATAGAGACGCTGGAAAAGAGCACAGAAAGCATGTGTGTATGTGTGTATGTGTGTGTGTGTGTGTGCGCGTGCACACTTGCTGACCTAAGCCTCAGCTGGACCTTAGTAGTGAAGGCAGGAAATACGTTCAAGCTCTCAAGTCTGACCTCTCAAGCCTTTGCTTGCTGTCATTAAGGGATGTCCACCTCTTTGTCTCAATGCAATTTCTGGATCACTGTCTAAATATTGTGTGTCAGCAATGCCCAGGTCATTGTCTTTATACTCTTTGGCTCTTTAAGACATGTCTAAATCTCTCTCTTTCTGCAGATAATCTCTCTCTCTGTCTCTCTGTCTCTCTCTCTCTCTGTCTCACTCACTGACTGAAAGGATTCAGTGGTAGCACTTAGGTTTCAAAACAACACCTCTTCATGCAGGGGATTCTGAATGGTGGTAATGATTCAGGTCATTAAACCCGAGGGGGCCCAAAACTCAGGATAATAGGGCTTTCTTGTTTTTATTTTGCTTTGCTGGGGTCTCCATGATGTCAAAGAGAAGCTTTGCATCCATGAGTCATTGACATTGCTCTTGCCCAGAGAGGGTGTGATGTTGATCAGTGATTCTCAATGGGGGGGCAAATCACAGAACATCAAGACATAAGTAATTATTCAGCTAAATAACACAAAGTGGGCAAACTTATAAGAATCACAATATCCTTTTCACTCTCCGTAGTTGTAATACTAATATATATAAAGCAGGACTTTTGTTTTGTAAATATTTGAGGATTTATACAAAGGAAAATGCTGTTTTTTCAATCACTTTTGTGTTTTTTACGGGATTAAACGGAATAGGATTGGCTGACTACATTGGAGTGTGTACAGATGACAGACAGGTTATCACATGCCCTGTGTGTGTGTGTGTGTTTGTGTGTGTGTGTGTGTGTGTGTGTGAATCTGTGCCTAAATATGTGTGTATGACTACAAGAAAAAACCTGGAACATAATTAACTGACGTACAAATAACTAGAAGGGGGAGGGGTCTTTGAACCCAGTAAGGGGGGGGGCATTTGCTCAGAAAAGTTGAGAACCACTGGTGGTGGGGAGGTTTTGCCTTAGAGCCTCATTCATTGTTATGTGGTGATTGCTGTTTGTTTTTATGTGTATTGCGTACTGTGTCTATGTGCAATTTTGTGTGGTATTTTGCATTTGTTTGTGGTTGAATGTGGTGATTAGGGAAAACCTGTTGTGACTAATGCTTTAGCTTACTTTATTTGGTGCCTTTTTCTATTTTGGGGGGGGGTTCATTTGTGGTTTTTGGTGCATATCTTGTCAGTTTGGGGTGTTTCGTGGTTGTTGCAGTATCCTGTAATTGTTTGCGGTCAGGGGTCTTGTGTTTTCTTCTGCAAGCGCGAGATCATGCCTTTTCCTCATCCTCGTAGCAAACACCCTCTTGCCCTTCACGCTGACCTCCTCTGGCTGCTTCCACACTGCGAGTCTGACTAAGTCAATGGGATGAAGAGAAAAGTAGTCCTGAAAAGTTACTTCAGAGTTGCTTAAGTCACAAAACTTTCTGAAATCTAATGAGAATTATCTGCGCCTTTCCCGTCTTACCGAGTGCTCCTCGATTTGATGAGCGCTACGCTGTTAAAAGAGTACGTCAGCCCAAATGTGCCTCTGAAATTCATTTCACTTGGGGTCTCACCACTCTTCCAAATGATGCAAAAAAAAGGACAGGCAAATGATTAATGCGATTGCATGAGTGATTGCAGGATTGATTGATGGTTGTCTTCTTTTAATAATAAAAAAAAGTTAGTGACAAATAATATATTTTTTTCACGTAGGAAAAGGAGCAAAAAGTAAAGTCAGAGTTGGAAGAAAAGTGCGGAGACAAGTTGGTGCAATATTGACTGTGCTACGTGTGATGTGCGCGACTTCAAACGCACAATTACTTTGAGCATTTTTAAGACTGATACCTGCTCATGTTAAGCGGCAGCCTCTCACCTCTGGAGAGCTGCCTGCCAGATGAGAAAACGGCTCATTTTTAAGAAACCCAGGCAAGGGCAAATTCTGCCGAGGAGCTCTCTTCACTTTTCTTCAAAGGGAGCCAAGTTCCTGCATGAAACAATGGCATATTTGGCATCTTATTCATGTTGTGGGGCTTCTTTTTTTTTTGCCCGTGCCGAGTCCTCTAATTCCTCCATTGTTGCTGACTCCCCGTCGGTAAGGCCTAAGAGGCTTTGGGACCCCACTGGACACTCTTAAACACAGACCAATCGGAATTCACAATAACAAGATGTGCCTCCATCTTAGAAGCGGTGAGGATTTTTTGTGGTATCGTGATCATCTCCATGTTTGGAAAGATAATGAAACCCCCCCTCCCCCCAAAAGATGTCCCGGTGGTTTCCGCAAGAGGCCATTTTGTTCACTGCAGCTGTTTCCCCGTGTCTCTTAAATGACAGCTTTGCAGCGGCCATTAAAATGCATGCCATTGAAACACGTATTATAGTTTAATTCCTACCATGAAAAGCTTCCAGAGGCATAGAAAAGGAGGCACGATACGGAGATGGGGGCGCGCGGGCAGACAAGCTCCAGAGGCCTCATTGCTTGTCTGTTGCGTCGACTTAATGGCAAATGGATGTCATTGGAATTTTGAGCGAGACAGCAGGACCTTATCGCACAGATAAATGAATTAATATTTTACACTTCAGCTGGATTTTTTTACTGCTGCAGGAAGGCTGGAGTTGAGGGGGGGGAGTCGAGTAAATTAGGAAAAAAGAAAAGGGAATGAGAGAGAACAGAATAGCAGGGAAATAAGAGCCTTGGATGTGAACCCTCTTAATGTTATTCAGAGGCAGTGAGTCATGTAAGAGAAAAGGATCTTTTCTTGTACCAGTCAAGGACATTATCTGCTCCTGCTAGCAGTTATTAGCATTAGCATTTATATATTCAATGCAATTTTGAGGTCTGGTGCTACTCTGAGGGGTCAGAAGAGAGGGGGGGGAAAACTAAATGAGGGAGGGAGTTTAAAAAAAGGCCTTTTCTCTGTGTGCAATTGGCACTAACCGGGACAGAATAACCAATGAGATAAGACACAAGGACATTTCACGCTGGAATTCAATCTCTGATCGGAGCTCCAATCCTCCATATCAACAGGAGGGGCGAGCAAAACGCAACACACTTAAAATATTCAATAACCAATGCAAAAATTTCATTAAAGATCAGGTAAAGACTGGAAATACCTTTATTCACTCCGCACTTATGAACACCACTTCGATCCTCAACAATACCATATACCACGCCCTTGTTTTTTTCTTTTAAATATGATGAACACAAAGTACATTGCAAAAATTTTTTTTTCTTTTACACCTCTAGTGATATAAATCCTTTCAAAGTATGTTATATTATATAGATGTGGGTCCAACACCAGTGGGTCCAATCATATTTGAAGCAAATGGCTTGGATAACCGAAGATTGGATGTTAAATGATATTTTTCATGAATGTGCGGCAGGAGAGGTAATCTACTGGATGGGCGCACACACACACACACACACACACACACACACACACACACACACACACACACACACACACACACACACACACACACACACACACACACACACACACACACACATACATGCACGCACTCACACATACACATGCACAGTAGCTACACGCATTAGTCAGTTAATGGGTGATTCCATATCACAAGGGTCAAAGATCATGAACTCGAGCACTTAAACCATTTGAAGCAGTTAAATGCATCATCTATTCAAGTTAGAGGCCATAAAAGTTGCCTGACACCAAGTTCTTGCGTTCAGCATTGAGGCCATAATCAAGCTGATGATTTGTAACAACTCCTTTTGCAAGATGACACCCTAATTTGACTCCGTAGCTCTTGCTTCTCTGCAGCTAGAGGCCTCTAATGATGGGAAAACCGTGTCTGTGTGGCATTTGCTCCAGTTGGTGCAGTGTTAGCGAAGGAGGTCATTACAATGCAGGGGGCAGCTAGGGGTACTTTGATCTGCCCATAATGTACTGTGAATTCCAACAAGTATAATGTTGTGGTTAGGACGACACGCTGCTAACACCCAGGGAGAAAAAAGGTAGGTATACTTTGTATAGCCATGCATATGTCTCCTAACGCCGCAGTAATGAAGAAGCTGTGGTTATTTATGGCATTTGGATTGGTGTTGAAAATAATGAAAACTCCGTATTTTCACGTTCCTTCATCCCAGCTACCTTTAGCTCTGAATATGAAAACACCGCATACTTTATCCAACCCTTGGGTGGCGTTCTCTATTTATGAAGATGCTATTTTACTGAAGACTGCAAAAATAAAAGGGAAAAAAACCCCCCACAATGCATTTGTTGATCTAGTATCTGCTTCTATGTTATTGTTGTTGTTGTCTTGGTAATTTCTTTGACTTGAACGATGCAGGGTTGATCCATGTCAGGGATAAAATTCTGTATTCAAGTGCCTGCACCAGTCTGAAGGGGCCAAACTCCCGATGTTTCCACTGGTGATATGCTATGGCAAAGAGACATAAGCACGGAAAACAATACCAGCTTGCTATATGGAGCTGAAAGGCATCATGCCAATCAGTTCTAGACTCCATCTTGATACAGGACAGAGAGAGAGAGAGAGAGAGAGACAGACAGAGAAAGAGAGAGTACTCCATGAATCTTTTATTGACATTCATATTTCAATATAGCGTTACACCAGCAAGGTGGAAATACCATCTTTACATAAATTCATCCATTAGTGTGTGTCCACAAAAATCACCTAATCTCAGCCGTAATGAGTGTCTTTCTCTCTCATCATCTTTCCCTTTGTTCCATGAGTAATTTGGGGGGGCCCTGGGTGTTACAATTCACCCCTCCTCGCCGCGCGCGCACACACACACACACACACACACACACACACACACACACACACACACCTCCCTGCATCCCACCTCCCTCCCAGCCCCACCCTGTGCTAGACAGTCATTGTGCGGTTGTATTAAGTGGCAGGGGGCAGAAGAAGAGGGGAGGATGGAACATTGGGGGGGAGGGGGAAGGGGGGCATGGGGGGGGGGACCGGGGCACATTCTGTTCCAAGGCTGACTTTGAGATTGTTATTATCATTTTCAAAGCATCAAAGCTTTCTCTCTCACTTTCTCTCACTCTCTCTCCATCCAAGCTTAAAGAGATGAAAGTTTGCCTTTGTTCCATCCCCTGCTACATTACCTCTATGCATTAGGGCTCCTCTTTATCCGTGAAATTACCTTTTAGCTTTCTCATTCAACGCAGGCAGTCTGCATGCGACGAGATGGGTCGCACTTTTTCAGCCCCCCCCCCCCACACACACACACAATACACACACCTCTCTTCGGAAAAAGATTGTTCATTTGTGGTTTGATTTTGTCTACACCTCTCTCACACTCTCTCTATCTCTCTCTAACTCTATCCACTTCATATAGGGTCCATCTACTCCTTCATTATATGGTTAGTGTTGTTCTTTGATCGTTCTATCTCCAAAGCAAACACAGGGGTGTGTGTTGCTCCCCCATCACGCAGATGGCTTAGACATGATGGCTGATATGCGTCTGTTCTCGCTGGTTTTTCGGAGAACCACTTTCCGGGCCACTTAAAGTGCTCTTTGAAGCTGACAGGAAGCACTCCGTCAAAGAAAAGTTGCTGGATCGTCACGCAACAACACTTTTTTGATAAGACATTTTTTTCTCTATTTGAATGAAAGGCTGATCTCTCTGTTTTATCTATCTATCTATCTCTATCTATCTATCTGTCTGTCTGTCTGTCTGTCTGTCTGTCTGTCTGTCTATCTGTTAACCAATCCTCCTGTGCATTTGTTTATTGGTCCTTCAATCCATTTCTGTATTATTTGTCATCTTCCTTCTCACATGTACCATCAAAGTGGAATTGGCACATTTCCCTAAAGTAATCTTTATCAAACTTGATTTCGAAGCTGCTTTTTTGCTCACACTTGTCTGTTTTAGCGACAGGCTGCAGACTGAAAGCTCTGCACCAGATAAACAGGGCAGTATTGATTGCATTTGACTTCCAACAGTAAAGTGTGCTTATTATTGCACACAACCCGAGACAATCGATGTAACAAATACTTTTTTTTGCATCCCCAGAATATTCATATGGAAAATAGCCTATCTGTTTGGCTTTGCAAAGGAATACACATGAGTAAAAGATGTCTTCATGCTGATAAACTCATTTCCACAAGAACACTTAATGGACATTGTTTGGCCACAAGGCAGAATAAATATACAAATTGTTAAAAGAGCACATGTGCATAGACGCACACCCTCATGAGACCATTCATGCCAACACACACACACACACACACACACACACACACACACACACACACACACACACACACACACACACATTCCACGCAGCTGGAATGACTCTTCCCAGGCTAATGTAATTAATAGCTTTTTATCCATGTAGAATTTGAAATGAAGATGTAAATTGTTCGTTTAACATAGCCATAGGACATGGAGACTTCCGCTGTCAAAGTCAATTATAGACTCAGCCCAGTCCCAGACTTTTATGAAAACCTAATCAAGATGTGGTGTGTCTGTGTGTGTGTGTGTGTGTGTGTGTGTGTGTGTGTGTGTGTGTGTGTCTGTGTCTGTGTGCGCGTGTGCGTGCGTGCGTGTGTGAGGTTGTCTGCAAGTGGACACAAGATGAGGCATGTAAAAGTGTGTGTGTATGTGTGTGTGTGTGCGCGCGTGCATATGTGCAGGTGAGAAGCTGCATATGTGATTGTTTCTGTCCCTGCAATTTCTTTCACACCGCGTCTGACTTTTTATAGACACTAACTAATCATGCGGCCACCTTCTCTGCAGGGGTATAAAATAATTAATCCTCAGCTGCTCGTGTTTTTTTTTTTGGTTCCCCTGTCGTGTAATGTGTTATGAGAAAATGTCAAGTTTTTCAGCACAACTTGAGCAATCTTCCAGAAATTACACGTTGAAGAAAACCGAAGCGACTGTTTTTTTTGTGTACGTGGTCAATTAGCTGAAGAAGCATTAGCTTCACGCACATGCGCCCTTTAATTAGACATGTGGTGGGGTTTCAGACGCCATTTGGTTGTTATTGTGACTGCAGACCTGTTTCTAAACTCTGGCGGAGTCGCTCCCCCGCGGCCCCCAGCCGCACCTTGCACGTAATAATGCAAAGTTGTTATCATCCGCCATAAAAGTGCAATGGTTCCCAAACAAGTGCTTTGAAAGAATAAAGGGAACACAGCTTGCGCATGCCGGGCGACGTCTCCGGGGTTTAATATAGTGTTTATTAACTCGGTGATCACAGCGGGGAGTTTAAGGTTGTCTCTTGTAGTTAATAACACATCACAATTCACGACTTGGAAATTGCACGCGGCGAAAAGTCTGGTCAAACTTTCTAATCCGATGCGTCAAACGCGACGGACGGCTTGACACGATTTCCGTCGACAGGAAGTCAAACACCCGAGCGGGGAGCGAGCCGTGCGGGGAGAGGGTCGCTTGTGTGGAAAGTCATTTATGAACGCCAAGGGTAGCCCATTCATGCTCAATGATTTAGGACTTTCAAAACACATTTCTAGCTCATTTGAATAATAATGGTCATAAAAAACGTTGCCCGAGGCGCGGCAAGCATATATCAAGCAACAACAACAAATGCCTTCTGAAGTTGTCAAAAGACTCACAAACACAAAAACAATTAGGGCACACAACTTAATTTGCACAGGGTATATTTCTCCGGTGCTTCTTCCTCGATTTTAATGAGTTTGAAGGCAGCGGCGGCCTGTAGTTTGTGGTGATGATTGATTGAATATTTCAGGCATACAGCAAAGGCTCGGGCAGACCTCTTCTTGGGTTCAGTGTGTGTTGGCGTGCACATATGAATACACACACCTTCTGTTTTTCCATATACATACATTCATACATTTATGTGCGCTTTACTCTCACCAGGTGGCCAGTTCCAGTAAACACACACACACACACACACACACACACACACACACACACACACACACACACACACACACACACACACACACACACACACACACACACACACACGAAGATGGCTCTGATAGAGTTACATACTTGGGGCAGCACGGTGGCCCAGTGTTTGGCACTGTTGCCTCACAGTAAGAAGATCCCGGGTTCGAACCACAGGCCGTCCCAGGTCCTTTCTGTGTGGCGTTTGCATGTTCTCCCCGTGTCTGCGTGGGTTTCCTCCGGTGCTCCGGTTTCCTCCCAGCCATCAAAAAGACATGTATGTTAGGGTTAATATTCCTGTCTGTGCCCCTGAGCAAGGCAATGGAAAGAAGAACCGGAGTTGGTCCCCGGGTGCTGCAGCTGCCCACTGCTCCTATACAATAGGATGAGTTAAATGCAGAAGACACATTTTATTGTAAGAATACAATGACAAAATAAAGTGGCTTTCTTTCATGTAGGGCTGACAGCAATACCGGATTGGTGCAGCATCAGCAGTAATGCGGACGTTGTACCGGACCGTTGTGATGAAGAGGGAGCTGAGCCGAAAGGCAAAGCTCTTAATTTACCAGGCAATCTTCGTTCCAACCATCACCTATGGTCATGAGCTTTGGGTAGAGACCGAAAGGGTGAGATCGTGGCTACAAGCGGCTGAAATGAGTTTCCTCTGTAGGGCGTCTGGGCTCAGCCTTAGAGATAGGGTGACGAGCTCAGACATCCGGAGAGAGCTCGGAGTAGAGCCGCTGTTCCTTCGCGTCGAAAGGAGCCAGTTGAGGTGGTTCGAGCATCTGATTAGGATGTTATGGGCACCTTCCTTTGGAGGTTTTCCGGGCACGTCCAACTGGGAGGAGACCTCAGGGTAGACCCAGAACTCACTGGAGGGACTACATGTCCAATCTGGCCTGGGAACGCTTTGGGATTCCCCAGGAGGAGCTGGAGGGTGTTGCTGGGGAGAGGGACGTCTGGAGTGCCCTACTTAGCTTGCTGCCACCGCGACCTGACCCCGGAGAAGCGGCTGATGATGAGATGAGATGTAAGGCTGAACAACAGCCCAGCTGGTGTTCAGGGGGCTTTCCATCGTTGAAAATACTTTGCAGCAAATATTGGTGCGAAGCATCGAAGCAGAAACGCGGTTACATATCATCAGGGTTGCACGAAAACCTTGTATGACGAGAAACCGAACATTTCATTTCTGAATAAATGAACGTGAGAATTGGTTCAGTTCTAATGATGTAAATCATTTTTCCCTTCCTTTTTCTTCACAAAGGAGAGAATCCTCCGTTGTAAACTGCAGTAAATTAAGATTAATGTGATTATTTCTTCGAATGATGGCAGTAAGCAACCACAATTACATTGTTTGATTTGTTAATGTTGTGCAATGAAATAGCTCCAAAGTGGACACACAGAACTGTTACATGCTAATAAACTTGCATGAGTATATTTGACTTACTAATTACCTTTTTTTTGTTCCAGTGGGACTACAGCATAATTTGCATATAATTGCTAAAATGGTGCAACGAGTTAACAGTATTAATAGGAGTCTAATAGGCCCGAGATTAAAAAGGCCATGCTGTCACACTGGTCAAAGCGACTGAGTTAATGCAGACTCAAGTAACAAGCTCTATTCATTAAAATTTTACCAAAGTGAGCCAAGAACTCACTCATCACGAATTTCACTCCTTCTCTTCAGTCTTACAAGTCCCTGGATAGAAGTCAATGCTTCTTGGAGACAGGTACGTTCACATTCTTATGTTATGGAAATTGTAATATTGCCATTATGGTAAATTATTATGGTAATATTGTCACATTCAACAGTCGTTTGTCTGTTCTAATATGTGAAATAAATTCAAGATCACAGGTATTGAATGAGTATGGCTAACAGTATATAGAACATCTGGGATTTGATGGCGTCAGTCTCATACAGGAGAGTCACTATTCTCCAAAACTTGGTTCAATATCAGCGACAGATAGCACTTCGCATTTGTTTTAAACGCGTCACCGGTACGAGAAGTGCAGGTTTTCTCAGTCAGGGACGGCTGGTATAAATGGGCTAACAGGGCTAAGCTCTCCCTATCTTTTACAATCAAGATGAGAAAAATATTGTTAAAAAAACAACCTTAAAACCGATCGTTTTAAATATTGGTGGATCCTAGAGCAGCAACAGCACCAAATAGTCACAAGAAAAACACAGGATATGTCTAAATGGGCTTATGTTTTACAGCCCAAACTCAGTAGCATCCGCTTCCATTCATCTTCACAGGAAGTGAGTGACAGGCGTTGTGCCACGCCCCCTTGGTTTGCTGCGCATTTGGGCTAAATTCATTCAGCTTTTCAGGCCGCTGCGTTTGACCAATGACGGCAGACGTACGAGACTTTTGACCAATCACAGCGGACGTACAGTACTCTGTACTTCCGCTGTGATTGGTCAAAACCACAGGCGAGCGGTGAGGGGAAGGTGAATGCGGGCGTTAGCATGAACGAGGTGGATTATCTACATTGTCATCCATTTTCTTCGACGTCTTTGGAGGAAAAAATGGAAGAGAAGAGACTGTGGACACATCGTCCAATAATGTTCAAATAACACCACAGGACAAACGACAGAATCGTAAGTTTGTGTTACTTGGTTTCAACGAAAGGACTGGCTAACGGCAAGTGTAGCGAAGAATTCACTTTTCTGTTTCCCATGCTAGCTTTCTGGAGGAGACACGGGTTGGACCCAACAAGGAATTGTGGATTTGAAACATTGATTGAATTGAATTTATCCAACAAAATTAGGAAATATGTGTGTGTGTGAGAGAGAGACTGGATACAGAGTTTTTTGGCATGAGGCCATTTTGTGGGTACTTCTCTATAGGGTTGTTGTAGAGTACTTATTATAACAAGGTATACAGTTATGTTGCTGTAACTTAACATCTTGGATGTGATGCTGCTGTTGCTGCAGCGTGAGCTATTGATGGATATAATGCATTTGTTAGCCCACCCACCCAATATCACCACCAGCCGTCACTGATGAGGATGCGATCACGTAATGCGTAAGTTCTCCATCACAAATACGATGTTTTCTGACAAAATTGACTTTCAAATAGTTTCTTATGGTTGTCCAAACTTGGTTTATGATTGTCCATGTGTGGGTTGGTTTGACCTTCTTTGGGGACAATTGTTGGTTTGAGCTCGAGTTGTTTACTCAAAATGTGTTGTTTTCTCATTTCATAGCGTGTCAAATGCGTAACTGCTATTATCTTTCTTGAAATAAGAACCGGTGGCGCAGTGGTTAGCCCAGTCCCCTCACAGCAAGAAGGTCCTGGGTTCGAGCCCCAGGGTAGTCCAACCTTGGGGGTCGTCCCGGGTCATCCTCTGTGTTGAGTTTGCGTGTTCTCCCTTCGTCTGTATGGGCTTCCCCGGGTGCTCCAGTTTCCTCCCACAGTCCAAAGACGTGTAGGTCAGGTGAATCAGCCGTACTAAATTGGCCCTGTGTGTGTGTGTGTGTGTGTGTGTGTGTGTGTGTGTGTGTGTGTGTGTGTGTGTGTGTGTATGGTGTGTGTGTGTGTGTATGTTTGTGGATCATGTGATGGACTGGCAGCCTGTCCAGGGTGTCTCCCCGCCTGCCGCCCAATGATTGCTGGGATAGGCTCCAGTATCCCTGTGACCCTGAGAGCAG